>NC_056731.1:1102100032-1102262532 GCF_019279795.1 Protopterus annectens
TATTAGTCATTTGAACAGAAAATATTCTTTTACAGGCCATATTAAATTTATGTTAAAACATATGCACCCAGAATGCCACAATTTGGAACATTCTTTAGGTATTTCTTCATTAATATAATTGTATCTAGCAGGAAGACAAAGGGAGTTCAATGCCAAATAACTCTGTGGTGGTGTAGTATTGCTGATTGTTCAATGTTTTATTAAACGTTGTAAGCTGCTCCTGAAAGTAATCACTTTTGACAGTAGATATGACACTTGGTAAGACCAGTATGTGGCCCTCATTTACAGTGTATAAGTTGCCATTTCACTTAGACTCCTACATGATGGTTCTTTGTTGATTGCTTTTTGCGACTTGATTCACTGAGGAAGTCCCATTCCATTCTGCATCATTATGCTCCTCTCCTGTTCACTTTTTTTACCCTCTCCCCATTCCCACTCACCCCTACATCATTATATTTATATATTTGTGAACCACTCCACCCACAGCACATGCATTCTTTACTCAAACAATATCAGTATACTTCTCCAACTAGGAGCACCACTTTTCTATTTATATCAAACAATTAAATGCAAAAGAATTCCTGAACTTATTACCAATTTCCATACTTGTCATAACATCCTGCAATCCCATACCTCCCAGGACATTCAGCAATGGTCTTTATTTATTCTTTCCTTGATTCAAAACTCTAACATCTTACCGGCTTTCCTCAAGTCTATGGTGGCAGCAAAAGGCTTCTCCTTCTCCTGTGCACCTCACTAGCATAACTCTCCTTTCAACATTTGGTGGTAGAAAAGCAAGAATTCTTAACTTACCAACATTACTCTCCAGTCAACCTTGCCATCATAGTAGTCCATTGCTTGCCTACTACCCCTTCCTGGCTTTGGTGGCAACAAAGGCAACTATTCAATATTCTCAATGTTCCTGCGTAATGTTACAATCACCCTTCTCTCCATACCCCCTTAGCAAACATCCTTCCTTCTAGCAAAGGCTTCTATTGCCCCTTTTCCCTCTGTATACCTACAGAAAACGCATCCTTTACATCTCAAAGCCTTTTCATTCCCTCCATATATCCCCAAAACCCCACTAACTACCTCCTTAAAAAAACATGCTCAACTTCAATATACTTTCTTGGATAGCCTGCCCCACACCATCACTGTCTGCTGCGAATCTCATCAGTTTCCTTTTAACTATATACACTATGTTTTCTTTGCTCATTCTGTTAATTTTTCTACTGCTTGCCATCATACTTTTCCACTTCTTGGTCTCCATACCAATTTCTGCTGTCTCATCCCTACAAACCATCCCTACCTCAAACATACCTCTACAAGTCATAGCCACAATTATATCTTCATAACTACTTACACAAACCTATCTAGCCCAACATCTTTCCATTCTATCGTGACTTCAGCAACTCCAGTTAAAACCTCCTTCATCCTTTGCCAGCTCCCACTCACATGCTCCTTCATATTATTAATATCATATTAAACCCAGATCCCACCACCACAAACTATCTCTTATCCCAGATGCCCTCCTAAACTCCTCTCCTCACTCCTGTGTACTTAAACCTGCATTAAATATTGGCATCCTGAATATGGGATGTATTTTACCTAAATTTAGCATATGCCCTGATACAACAACACAACCTTGATCTCTCTGTTCTCTGACAGATATGACTTAACACAAGCTCACCTAAATAGCATGAAACATGACCTATCAGGGCCTCTGGAATTATTATTCAACTGTAGCTTCCAAACAGGTTTCATGCCTCATAAATGGAGAAAGGCAACAGTCATCCCTCTGCACAAAGTAGGCCAGCTAGAGACCCTGGAAACTACAGAATCATAAGTCTCACTAGTCTTATATGTAAAGCCATGGAAAGAATTATCATGGAGATGATAAACAGAGATATAGTAAATCTCCAAACACTGAACCCAACCCAGTTTGGTTTCGTCAAGGGCAGAGCATGTCTACTCAACCTGGTGGACTTCTTTGAGAAGGTCACCAAAGCAATGGATGAGGGCAAAATCGTTCACACTGCCTACCTTGACCTGGCCAAGGCATTTGACACAATACCCCATTCAGGCATTGTTTACAAACTCAAGAGGTTAGGTACAAACCCGTATGTCACCTGGTGGATAGCCAACTGGCTCAGAGACAGGACCCACAAAGTTAGAATTGGGGAGTCCACCTCTACAAAAAGGCCAGTCACAAGTGGAGTCCCTCAGGGATCAGTCCCTTGACCTCTCCTTTTTGGCATTTACTTCTCAGAAGTCAAGGCCAGTGTCAGTGGTCTCTACAGATAACTGCAAATTAGGAGCTGTCATTGAATCTCACACTGACACAAAAGTTCTCCAGGAGGGGCTGACACAGACAAACAACTGATATCAGAGTCATGAACTACAACTAAATGCCAAGAAATGCATACTAGTATCCTTTGGGAAGTCATTCATCCCTGGTAACTATCATATTGACAACACACCCCTTAGAGTTGACCCAGTGGTTAGGGACTTAGGGACACATAAAGATAGTAATCTAGCCTTTGATCATCACATGTCTACAGTGGTGAGGAAATCATTCTATGTTGCACAACCTGTAAACAAAGGAATGGCATCTAAGTCCAGGGAAGTCATTGTTTCACTGTATTCAACATTCATCAGACCTATCATTGAGTACAACGCCCCCTTTGGTATTTACCTAACCAGGCATATCCAACAACTGGAATGTCCACAAAGGTTCCTCACTAAAAGAATACAGGGTGTAAGCAATATGTCCTATGCAGACCACCTCAAGGCCCTATCACTGTATTCTGTCTCCTACAGGCTTTTGAGGTGAGATCTTTGCCTGGCATGCAGAGCATTGTCAGACCCCACTCTGATGGACCTCCTGCATAACCACAAAACAAACAGTACCAGAATTACCCATTTTAAAGACTTGCCTGTGATATAAATAGGACCTGCTGGACTGCTGGAAAGATAGGTATGTATCCCAGAGACTAACCCTGTCTATGGAACAGGCTCTCCATCCATGTGATGCAGAGTTCCTCCCTAATCCAATTCAAGTGCAACTTGGACAATTGGATGGGGAAATGGAAATTCATCCCTGGTTTGGCATCTATGTCTCTGATGCAAACAGGTAATTTGTAAATGGTTCATCTCCCAGGCTCATGCTTACACTTATCAAGGGTATCAGAACTTGTCAGAGATTTGGGATGCATGGCTAGGCTTAAAAAGGCCCTTGTGGTCATTAGCCTAGTAAACACCTATGAACCTATGAACAACCTCAATCAATGTCCCTATTACAACTCCATGGATAAAGTTTGTCTGAACATTATAACAGGTTGTGGTTGCCTCCTCCTTTGCACTGCACACCTCTCCTGCAGTCTCTAAGCTACTCCTTCCATCACTGATGGATATAGCTCTAACTAATTTATTACCTTTCACAGCACTACAGAGCTTAAAAGGCATCTCTCCATATCTTTACAGAAAACTAATATCTTAATCTTAGGTGAGTTTAACATTAAATTCTTAGCCTCTAAAACTTGAATCAACTATGATTGCATAGAGGGATAAAGGGTTGACTATAGCCAAAGTGATTCAAGTTCAGTTAGTGGCTCAGATGCTTGTTGGAGCTGGCAGTGGGATTACAAGACTGATATGACTAAGTCAACTTGCATCTCTCTGGTGTTCTGCGTGGGCTGTGTGCCAGGGCTGTGGTCAATTTTAAAGTCCTTGTGGAAACCAGAGACCTCAGGGCTTAAAGAAATAGCAGAGCAATCTTGAGGGGTTGCATCAGTCAAGAAAGTGCCCTCAGTGATATCACTGCACCCTCCCAACCTAGGCAGCTTGCTAGGTATGCACAGTGGAGATACAACTTAAAAAGTAAAACCTCATTCCAGCGTCCAGGTGACATTCCACTGCAGATTCACTAAATCCTTGCTTCCATGGAACAAATGAGCAGTACAATTCTTACCAAGGAGGCAAACACATGGATCAGCAAGACAGCTGGGAGGCAGCACTACATCGTCAGTGAAGGAGTAGATCAAAACTAGAAAAAAACAATTTTGTCATTGAGTGTCTATGTAACTATGACCTCACCAAACTCATTCAAGAACATACAGAATCTGGCTATATCTCCTTTAGTCATTTCCATACTAGGTTACATCCTGACCAAAACAGCTATTTAAAACACAACTTGCTTGTCCTTCCTCCAAAATTAAGTGTCAGTTTTCCCATACTATTTCAGTGGTCTAGTAAAAAGTCCAAAATCCCACCTTTGACTTATATCATTAGACATAGAACTTGGGCAAAATTTACACTCTCAACAGTGACCTGCTCTCTTTTAACTGGGACCCTTTTCAGCACTTTCTCCACTGAAATATTATGCCAAACATTTAATAATACCTTATGCAACCTTCAAAATAAATAAAACAATATATCCACATCTTCCTGCTCTTCCAGCTCCCAAAAAAAGTTACAAAGGAGAATGGATGTCCTCAAACTTACTTCACCTACTTATGTTTGAGGATAAAGCATGGACAGCCTTGAAGTGAAACCTCTATGATGCATAGAAAACAAAGTACATTTCTCCATATAGAACCACCAAAAATGAAATTCTATAGACAAAAAATAAATAATAAAAATAAATAAATAAATAAAAATAAAAAATAAAAAAAATACTCCGCACTTGAAAGTCATACAAATCATACAGCTATCTAACTCAAGATGCTTCTTCAGTAAAGATGGTAAAGTAATAAAAAAAATAAACAGCATGCTGAAACTCACTACCCCTTCTCAGCTGAGGATTTAAAAACCTGCAAACTCTTTTCTCCTCTCCTCCTTCCCCTTTCTGCTACAATTATTCATCTCTCTCATTGACTCTGCACCACTCCCTTCTACCTTAAGAATATCTCCCTTAATCTTCCTGAAAAATTGCTCAAGGTATTAACTGAGTTTGACCAACCTAGTTCTGACAGCATCTTTGCACTGATTTCTTAAACTTCGCAAACTCTGTCATCTATTCAGTCTATCTCTTTGGTGTCGTTCCTTTCCCACCTATGGATTGAAGTACTCATCATTTCTCTCTCCAAGACTAACTTTCCCCACTCATACCTCAGACGTTTTATAAATTTCCCTCCCACCTGCCCTTCCTAAGTTCCTAGAAAAAGCTGTCTCCAACTTTTCAAATATTTAAACCTATACCATATTCTCTCCAGATACCAGCATGAATTTGCCTCTAGTAGAAGAACCCAAACAGCAGTCTTCTTTTTAACTTCTTTGTAACTGTGTCTGTTCACAGCCATGGACAAAGGATTCATTTCATGTATCTCACTAAAGGCTTCAACTCTGGTAAATTCTATTTTCTTCTTTACTCCCTTTATTCAGTAAAGCTTCATTATAGTTCATAAGCTGTTTCTCTGACAGGTATTTAACAGTGAAACTTAGCTGTAACATATCATCCAGAAATACCATTTTCTCGTGTATTTTTTGGGGTTCTGTACAGGAGCCCCTTCATTTTTTTTCTATTTGTACACTCTTGACCCTTACCCAATCTGATTCTTTTCTTGATAATATCAAATCTAACCTTTTCAAAGACCTTATCAAATTAGTTGCCTGACTAGAAAACAAGCAACTTGTTTTCAAATGAAACAGAATAAAAGGTATTCTTTTTGAAACTGCTGCCAGACCTAACTTACTTCCACCTTCCTACGCACTGCTGTGCTGTAAACAACATGTAGCCACATTAACTTCTACCTTTAAATAATTGGTACTTCATCTAGACCACACCATCTTGATGACAGACCATATTATTCTCAAAAAGAGTAAAATCAAACAGACCATATCTGGATGTAGAAAATAATTCTGTCAGTTACTTAACTCTGAAGGTAAGTCACTCATTGACAGTATTCTTCATCCACAGCTGGAATACTGCCTTCCCCTTCTTGCCATGTTATCCAATTAAAATGTCCATGTTGTTCAAATTCTCTGTAACGAAATCTGCTGTTTGGTTCTAATTGGTACCTAGATTTCAGCATAACCGAAACTCTATCATCTGTCTCCATATAAAACAAAGGACTGACCTCTTGCTACTAACGTTTATCTTCAAAATCCAGAGACGTATCATCAACCCAACGTTGGCTTCCAAAGGAATGTCTAAAGCTTCCACCTATACTTTTAGATCCCATACTGTGGGTCCCAATATTCAATCGACTGCCCAATAATCAAGCTTCTTCAGAACATGTCTTCTCCATTTTTGGTCCCAAGGTCTGAGATACCCTTCCCTCATATTAGAAACTCTTAAAACTATGCCTCTTTTCTAATCCAGCCTTCATGCCTATTAATGAAAGTTCAGTTTTCTACTGCTTTGCCACCCCCCACCTTAAATCACACACCCCTCAATAGGCCAGACTTGTATTAAAGTAAAAGTAGTTTTAAGCTACTGTAAGCCAGTCACCGGCTGTTCTAACAAAGCTTGATGTAGCAAATGTCAAACTTTGAACTGATGAAAGCTTGCTCTTGCATTTTCATTTTAAACTCACATTTCGGTACGATATTTTATTATTTTTTATATAACTTCCTTTTGTAACTCAGTGTTCATGATTGTTCTCACTGTATTTTTCACTTTTGAGAAAATGCCCTCTCTTGTAGAAGTAATATAGTTTCTTTAACTTAACATCTATAAATTGTTTGTATTAATATTTGCTCAAGGGCTGTGGCTGAAATTTGTTCTTTAAAATCAGTTCACATCCATGGTAAACAAACAAATATATAATTGATTTATTTTCAGAAATCTCTAGGATTTTGCAGATGCCAAGCTGGTCTCCTTATTATAACAATTCATTTTTCCTTTACTTACAGGTTTTATTCTTTTGCACTCATGTTTATAATGCAATAAGAATTCTATTTGGTGTAGGTTCTAGTTGCAGTGTAACAAATACATGCTCTGTCCCAAACTTTAAGTTAATTTCTCAAGTCATGCATGACTTAAGAGTCACCTGTGAAACTAAACCTCTTTGGCTGCTTGAAAAAATATTTTGAAAGAGATAAAATGGTCAAGATGGAGAGATAAAATGGTCAAGATGGACAGAACTATGGCATTACATTTTCATTGGACAAATGCATTCTCCCATTCTGTGGTTGCAGTGGTCGTAATGAAAGCAGTAAATTATATTGTGATGATTGGCCTTATCAGCCACATCTCACAACTGTAGGTCAAATAAATTCCTTGCAGAATCCTCTTCTCCTACCCAATTCACACAGAAAGAACTGTTCCTTTATCCTCATTGCACCACCTCCTCTTATCTAACTGACCCAGCTTATCATGCCTCACATCCCAGACTTATTTCTCTTCTCTCTGATTCCCAACAAACTAGTTTAATAAACCTGCCACTCCACACCTGTCTCTCTTCTACCCATCCATCACCAACTCTGGGTCTATAGCCCTTAGCATCCCCCTCCATCAAAGGACTTTGATGCTTTAATTAGCATACACACAAATCACCTCTCACCCTGGCCAATTCCAAGATGGTGGTCGCTCTATAAACACCCTCTCCATGGAGCTCCTATCCAGAATAATCTAAATTGTTTATTAAGTCTAACAAAGCTGTTATGAGAGGATAACTTTGTCAGCATCTATGGTCTACATCCATCTACATCCATCGATAATTTGAGAAAAGAGCCTTATCTGCTAATCTCTTCAAAAAACATAAAATATTGCCTCTCCATACCCAAGTCATCTTACACCATGTGTAAGTCCAGGGCCTGCAGCTACTAATAATATTTTCTGGAGCCAGATCCCATTACCCTAAGCCTACACAAAAAGTCTCAAGCAATGTCTAAAGAAACGGAGAGTATGGAAACACAGACTACTAAGAAGAAACTTTCAGTGATAGCTTCTCCCAAAAAGGAGATTGTAACCAAAAGACAAAAAATAACTAGATAGCAGCAAGAAACAACTAAACTGAATGTAAAACAGAAAACTGAACCAAACATTCACATTGATGAACTCAAAGAAACTTTTCTCCCACTTCAAACAGCAATGAAAGGGTTCTCAGAGCAACTATCTAGCTTTGGGAATAAAATAAGTCACATCACTGACCGCATGGACCTTATTGAATACAAAACAAAAGCCAACGAACACCAGCATGAGCTTTTGAAGGAGTTAAGTGCCAAAAATACAGTTATTGCAGATATCCAACAAAAGCTTACAGATTTAGAAGCCAGAAGTCAGCCCAATAATATTCTGATAAAGGGTTTACTGGAAACCTGTGAGCACAGCCAACTAATGAAAACAGCCAAACAAATATTCGAGTATATACTCCAGGTTGGGGAAAATGCCAGCGGCATTATAATCGAGAGGGCCCACAGAGCTCTCTATAAAAAACAAAATCCGGAATCCCCAAGACAGGTCTATGTCAAGCTGCTCAATTTTCAGGATGTCCAAAAGGTCCTGGCTGTGGCAAAAAAACAAAAACAAGTTACATGGAGAGGCCACAAGATATCCTTATCGCAAAACCTCCCTCTGATAATCAAAGAAAGGCGCCAAAACCTCGCACCATACTGTGTTGATCTTATAAAATGGGGGATAAAGTTTCAAATGCAATACCCCAACACTTTAATCTTTTTTTTAATAAAGATGTCAAATACTCAGTAGACTCACCTAAGCAAGCAAAAAAAGCTTTTATTAAATGCTTCGGAAATTCACCAAAACCATGAGAATCCTGTAATCTGGCATTATGCAAGTGTTTTCTTCCTTTTTACTTTTCTTCTTCCTTCAGTCGTTGATGTGATCTTTTATGAAATATTTCTTTGAAAGAAGCATATATAGACTCCATACGAGTATAGTTATCTTAAATAACCAGAAATACATATTAATTCAGAGGAAGTACGCCTAGGACCAATGGGTTTTGAATCTGTTGGGGTGTAGATAGCTTTATAAGTTACACCTTATGGTCTAGAACTAGCAACGATGGAGTATTTCATAAGAATGAATAACTAATAAACCCTCAACATGGACATTAAGGTACTGACATTGGGATTTCATTCAAAATGCAGAATTATGCTGCTATTTGAGATCCGACGTATGTGGTTGCTTTATTTAACTACTCGGATTAAGCTCTTAACTAAGTAGTGAGTACTCGAGAGAGCTGAAGCTAAGTTTGGTATTGCTGGGTCTGTGTAATTATCTCCACCAGCTGAACAATTTATG
Source organism: Protopterus annectens (assembly GCF_019279795.1). Classification (NCBI taxonomy): domain Eukaryota; kingdom Metazoa; phylum Chordata; order Ceratodontiformes; family Protopteridae; genus Protopterus; species Protopterus annectens. The sequence goes on from NC_056731.1 coordinate 1,102,109,238, forward strand.
TTCCGGAAGGTAATCTGAAGGGTTTTGTCTGGTGATAGTATTATATTCTAGCGATCAGTTGTTATGTCTCTTAACTTTTTTAGCTAGCGTTTCTTCTTACATCTGAGTTTTATTATCTAAGACGAAACTGGGTCAATGCTAGTTTAGAAAGCTTAAAATGGACATTAGCTGCATGTGAATATGGCCCACAGAGCTTCGATATATGTTTATTGAGGGCTGTCATGCTGTCAGCACATATATTATTCTTTAGAGATGATGCAAGACAGTAAGGAAAGATTATAACTGAGAACTCTAGTCTTGTAGTTCATGACATATATGATGATTGAACCTCACCTCATATGTAGAAGCCCTTGTTTACTATTTGTCATTTCAGGAGGTACTCTCAAAAGCTTTGAGCTTGACCTGCAATCCCCATGCATTTGAAGGCATTGAAGGCCTGACCCAAAAAAGCACATGGACAGCGTAAAATCTTTATTAAGCCTTAGCGAATGAAATGCTTTGTCTGAAAAAACTCAGTGAGTTCTGAAGTCAGACTTTGTTATCCCATTTTTTCAGAGGTTGACAACCCCTATTTCTTAAAGGAGTATCAAAGATATCGAATACTTTAGAACTTAATGTATTCTGATTGCAGCTAAGGAGGCATGGGATGGACTGAGGAAAACACCTTTATTTAAAGGAACTGGCTTAATAATTCGATGGTGTGGTGTATGTGAGACTATAACTACTACTTAAACTAGAGCAAAGTCATAGATGCAGGGGAAAGTTATAAATGTGTTAGACTATTGCTGTTTTTTATTGTTATTTTTATGTTTTTCTCCTCGATCTGCGGAATCTTTTGTGTCAGATGGAGACCTTTCCAGTTTCAACTGATATAGTTTAGCTTATCTAAGGGACAGAATGTTAGGCATCAGATGAGACGTCCTAACATGTCTGATGAGGACTCTTAGTGCACTCGCCAGGTTTAAATACCTGCATACTGTAGGTGCCATTATTTGTTTCTCTTTGGTGAAATACCCAGAGCCATTAATTATTAGATATCTTGTTTTCCCTCTTTCCCCCTCAAGATATGCTGGTACAGTTGTCTAGAAGAACCAAAGCTCTTGATTACATATAACTCAGCTCAATGTTCTGGTCTAAATCACAACAGTCTTCTTATTTTTCAGGTTAGGCCTTATTGGCTACCTTGAGCTTCTCTTATATTAAACCTAGAAAATCTGCTAATCCTGTTGGCCTCAAGTTAGACACCTAAACTGTAAATGTTATAGGTATATGTTATATGGCTGTATGCAATTAATTGTATTAGGAGTTAAGGAACTTCTGGAGTGTACTGGACTGCGCAGCAGGGTTAGGGATGACAAATCTAGGAATTGGATTGGTTATGTATATTAGTTCTACATGCTATCAGGAGCTTACAAGATCAATCAAACGAGTTACTATGGGTTACAAACTTACATTAATAATTCAAGGTATTTTCCTTGGTCGATTTATAACTCATCTCTTTAAAACTCTTCCAAAGGATAGGGGGTGGTGGTTAGGCACAGGAATAGTTTTGGAAGAGTTTGATACTACTGAGCTAGGAAATGTATTTTGTTTATGTATAAAGCCTGTTAATGGTTCAGTGAAGGAGTGCAATTGTATTAATCCCAAACTGGAAATATCTAGAGCTCAGTTTAATCCCTTGGGATGTGGATGATAGACTCATGGAACGTGAGAGGATTGCAGGATAAAAATAAGAAAAAACTTTTGATGCACTTAATTTTAAAATCTGAAGCTAATGTATGCTTTATACAAGAAACACACATGTTCAAAGATGAATGGAAAGGGGATTTAAATGGAAAATGGATCAAATCCATTATTGCAGTGGGGGATAGTTCCAATTCTAAGGGAGTGGCTACTATAATCAAAATATCATTCCAAGAACCAATCATTAATCACAACTCCAATTTTAATGGGAGATGGTGTTTCTTCAGAGCCCCAAGCCCATTATACAGAAAACCAATAATGTTCCTCAATATATATGGCCCTTGTTCAAGGCAGCAAGATTTCATCCTGGAAACATATAATTTATTATGCAAATTCCCTGACCATTATTATATTGTAGGAGGGGAGTGGAATGCAGTTATTAATCCAGGGCTAGACCGTACTAGTAACCCCAACCCACAAAACCTCATAGCATCAACCGCCATTATTGCTGATTTCTGCTTAATTAATGCTATATCATTCGGAGATACCCTGGGCAAAAGTAATCTCTTTACTTATTATTTTAAATGCCATAATACCTGGTCAAGATCAAATGTCGTTCTCATCTCTGAAGCCCTGATCGAAGGGGACATAAAATATTCCTCTGAGCCTAGGTACCTGTACGATCATTCAAAGATTTATCTGAAATTAAACCTATCTGATAAACTGATAAGAAAGAGCAACAGGTGGAACTGGTCCATAAACAATAATTTGCTCCACAAATTAGAGGTGGTCCAAGAAGTCACTGAAATTCTACTGGAATTAGAAGAGAACCTAGAGAGCACGAGCATTCCATATAATATACAATTGGCTGCATGTAAGACCAAGCTAATGGGGAAGTTATTACAGAAAGCCATTTATTTTAAAAGAATGGCTAAAGATAAAGAAAATAGACTGGTAGCTGAAGTCAAAGAGTTAGAAAGAAAATACCAACTAAATAAAGATCCTGATATCGATAAATTAATTGCCATCAATCAAAAACAGTTATTTGACTTACACCAGTATAATTTACTCTCTACACAAATTGAAGTCCATGGCTAAATACTCTGAGTGAACCAAAAAAGACACACAAGGTGGATCCAGTGCAAGGCTCAAACCAAAATGTCAAAACACACAAAACGAGCCAGCACAAAGGTTTAGGCAAGCAAAAAAACTACTTTATTGTGGCATGTTAAAAAACAAAATAAAAAAACAGAGAAACTGCAAACCGGTTTCGGCCGATGTAATGGCCTTCCTCAGTGCAGAAAGAAAAAGTTAAAATGATGCATACTGATGTTCCTTATATACTGAATGATTTAAAGGGATATGTGACCAAAAAAAAGAAAAAAAATTTTTGTTTAGTATAAACATTTCTGCAAAACAGAAAATAATGACAAAAATAAATGTAATAATATTACATATTATTGATCACATTAATCCCCAGCAAAATGGGAAAAATAAGCTCAGTTCAAACCCAAAAGTACAGCAATAAGTGTATAAATATATAGTATCAACATATTGCTTTATCCATATTCATTTAACCCAGGTTTGAACAAAGCACCCAGTTTTGTAATCCATAATGCTTCCATATTATTGAGTTTATCATGCCAGCCTGCCTTGGTGAACCTCGGCAGCTGAATCCTATCAATGATAGTGAATTGAAATTGGGCAGTTTGGTAAATCAAAGTATGCTTGTATAGGGCATTTGTTAATTTTTTAGTTCTGATAGCACTAAGGTGCTCACTTATGTGAAATCTTAATGGATGAGAGGTTTGGCCAACATAAAATGAAGTACATGTACAGGTGGCCAAATATACCACCCAATCAGAGCTGCAATTACCAAAAATCCTAATGTTGAATACTCGTGAAGTGTTGGCACTAGAAAATTCTTTCATTTTGCTGATATGCCTGCACGCACTGCAGTGACCACAGGGAAAGGAACCAATGAGTGGATCCCCAAACAAAGTCATTTGTGTGGTTGTTGTAGAGTGAAATTTTTTATAATATGTGAAATGTGAATTCAACGTTCTACCCCTACAGTATGAAAAAGAGCATGTCTCAGGTAATATATCAGATAATAACTCATGTGCTCTCAAAATACCCCAATGATTCTCAACAATATTTCTAAATGAAGGGGTATTATTATCATAAGTAACTGTAAATCTGATAGGTTGTGCTTTGGAATCAGTAACCACCTCATGTTCATGTTTGTATGTAAGTAATTGGGACCGTGGCATATGTCTGACCTCCTGGATAGTTTTATGAAGTCGACATCTGTTATACCCCCTCTGAATAAATCTGTCACAAAGATCTTGTTCACATTCTACATGAGATTTAGTAGGGGAACAAATATGTTTCATACGTATGAATTGTGACTTGGGAATGTTGTTGATGATGTGGCGGGGGTGATTACTAGAGGCATGTAAAAGAGAATTATACTGTGGAAACTTTCTGTGTACACTCGTCACCAGAGTGTGATCATGTTGTCTAATAACCTTGACATCCAAAAAAACACTTTCATGATATTGAGTCCCCAAAGTGAACTTGATACCCCATGCATTATTGTTCAAATATTGAACAAACTCTTTAGCCAGAAGTATATCTCCCCACCACACCATCCAACAATCATCCAGGTATCTCCTCCAAATGTCTAGTTCTGCCATAAATTGGTTATTACCAGTGTTGTAGATATAAATTTGTTCAAAATATCCCATAAATAGGTCAGCATATATCGGGGCAAACGAAGCCCCCATGGCTGTTCCCCTGGTTTGCCAATATATCTGACCATCAAAGAAAAAGACATTTTTAGGTAGTACATATTTGGTCATATTGATAAGAAAATTATTAAATCCAGTAGAATAGAGCTTGGATTCCTCTAACCAAAATGCTATTGCTGATAAACCAGCCTGGTGTGGGATACTAGTATATAAAGAAGCAACATCTAGTGTGCAGAGCCACCAATCCAATTCCAACTGGCTAGCATGAAGAATGCTCAAAAATTCAGTTGTGTCCTTGAGCCTAGACCTAACCATAGACAATAATGATTTGAGATAATATGTAAGAAAAACAGACAGAGGCTCGGTTAGAGAGCCTCTGCCAGAAACAATAGGTCGGCCCGGAGGACACGTGGGATGTTTATGTATTTTGGGCAACAAATACAAATATTGGGGAATAGGACTGGTGACCTTAAGCTGTTTACATGTGCGTTGATCTATGATATATATATATATATATATATATATATATATATATATATATATATATATATATATATTTGTTCCTCTACTATGTTGCTTCTTTATATACTAGTATAGGTTCATAGGTTCATAGGTTCATACTAGGCTAGCTGCCCTAGGGCATTTATAAGCCTAGCCAGAGTGTGTGTGGCTTTCACCACCCCTTAGGATGAGAATACTATACCCATTAGTTTGCTGTGCCTCTGTCCAGCAGTGATACAGAGATGATTCCCGGGGTAAACCTACGATCTCCCATCCACTCGTCAAGATTTCTCTTGAACAGTGTCAGTGAGGGGCTCTGCCTCACATGGACTGGGATTCTGTTCCATAGTGTAGGGAGTCTCTGGGTGATGAATCTGTCCCTCCAGCACGTCCTATTTATATCCGTGTTGAGGTTTAAGTCTCTTGCTCTCGTGGCTCTGGTGGATTTGGATTTTTGAGGTGGAGCATGTCCATTAATTCCGGGTTGGACATGGCCTTGTATGTCAGGCACAGATCACCTCTGAGCAGACGGTATGCGACTGAATAGAGCTGGAGTTTCTTCAGTCGGGCATCGTATGACATATGTTTGAGCCCCTTTATCCTTTTGGTGAGGAACTTTTGGGGTCTTTCCAACTGCTGCAGGTGTCGGGTAAGGTACATTCCGAATGGGGCGTTGTCCTCAATCATTGGTCTGATAAGTGAAGAGTACAGGGGTACAATGACCTCTCCTGATCTGGATGTGAATCCCTTCATGATCAGGTGGGCAATGTAGAAGGTCTTCCTAACCACTTTGGCAATGTGAGTGTCAAAAGAGAGGTTACTGTCAACTTGGGTCCCCAGGTCCCTGATAACTTCTTCCATGTTTAATGGATTATCACCTATGTGGTAATTAGGGGTTACCTTGTTTTTCCCAAAGGGTATGACTATACATTTTTTGGCATTTAGCTTAAGGCCATGGCTCCGGCACCAGTTATCCCTTTCTATGAGACCTCTCTGGAGGATGTCTGTGTCTGATGGAGTGTCAATTATGGTGCCCAGTTTGCAGTCATCTGCAAATTTTGTCAGACACAATCCCCCTATGTTTGCCTGCACTTCAGAAAAATAAATGCCGAACAAGAGGGGGCCCAGGACTAAGCCTTGTGGGACACCGCTCGTGACCGGCTTAGAGTCTGACATGGCACCAGCAACTCTAACCCTGTGTGTTCTGTCCTTGAGCCAGTTTGCAACCCATCTTGTGACATATGGGTTTACATCTAAGCTGGTGAGCTTTTCTATGATGCCCGAGTGGGGTATTGTGTCGAACGCTTTTGCTAGGTCAAGGTAGGCTGTGTGAACTGCCTTACCCTCATCAATGGCCTTAGTGACTGTTTCGAAAAAGTCGACCAAGTTCAAGAGGCAGGATCTGCCCTTGACAAAGCCAAATTGGGTAGGATCCAGTGTCTGTATGTCCCCAATGTCTTTATTTATGAGTTCCATTATGATCCTCTCCATAGCTTTGCAGACAAGGCTCGTCAAGCTTATGGGGCGGTAATTTTCAGGGTCCGTAGAAGCACCGCCTTTGTGGAGTGGGACCACAGTTGCCGTACGCCATTCTTTGGGTACGTATCCTGTAGTAAGGCTAAGATTAAACAGCAGCCTTATGTGTGGGTTTAGTTCCTCATTGAGTTCATGTAGCACACAGCCAGGGACACCGTCCGGTCCCATTGATGCTGTGTTTTTTGCTTTAGAGAGCAGCTCTCACCTGGGCATCTGAGATGTTTGGGAGGCTAGACTCTGGTGGGATAGATATTTCTCCTTTTGGGGAGGAGGGAGAAATTTGCACTGAACCTGTCTGCCAGTATGTTGGCAATGTCTGTGGGTTCAGTGATTTTTTTATCATTTTGGACTAATTCTGAGCATATCTGGGAGTTTCCACCCAGGTTTTTAACATAGCTAAAGAAGGCCTTATGATTGTCTTTTGTGTCATTAGCGATTTTTCTCTCAAAGTTGGCCTTGGATGATTTTATGAGTGATCGTAGTTTTTTGCTAGCATTGATCAGAGATGCCTTCCCTTTTAGGGATTTTGCTCTGTCATGTAGTAGCTTTCTCCTCTTGTTGTAGGGTTTGTTTATGGCTGGGGTCCACCAGACCGGGTGCCTGCCTTTGGTGGAAAGGGTCTTAATTTTATTAGGGATTGCTTGATCCATACATTCCTGGAGGTGCTCGTAGAAGGCATTTGTAAGGGTTTCAGCAGCGTGGGTTGTGGTTTCCACTGGCTCGGGGGCCTTGAAGGATACCACTTCAGTCTTAAGAAGTGTAAAGTTTGCTTTTGAGAAGTTCTTCACTGTGGTCTTTTTTGCTGGGGGTGGGATGTGGATCTCCAGTGAGATTAATTTATGGTCTGATCTCACCAATGAGGGATATACTTCCGGTGTGGAGCATTTTGTCCCCATGTTTGTGATGATCAGGTCTAGTATATTTTCTCCTCTTGTGGGAATGGTGACTAGTTGTTCCATAGCATTTGAGTTTATGAACTCAAGGAACCTTTGCGCTAGGGTGTTGGGGCTTGAGTAATGTTCCCAGTCTATGTTTGGGTAGTTGAAGTCACCCAATATGATGGTGTTTGGAGAGACATTCATACTCTCCAGTGTCTTCAGGAAGGCTGTGTGGGTTTCCTGAGTTTGAGAAGGTGGTCTGTAGCATGTTACAAACTGTAGGGCAGTTTTACCTATGGTTAATTGCACCTGGATGGTCTCCGATGCTTCGTGCATTGCCACTAACCTGGAGGTGTGGGTATCCTTTATGAATATGGATACTCCCCCTCCTTTTGTGGTTTGGTCCGGATTTTGGGGCCGGAACGCATGATATGAGGTATAACCTGATAGTGCTGGGGTGCTCTCGGGAGCCTTGAACCAGGTTTCAGTCACAGCACAGACATCGATGTTCTCCATACTGAGGAGGGCTTCGAGAGCATGCATCTTGAGGTTTAGACTTCTGGCATTGAGCAGTATTACCCTTAGTTTTTCTCCATTTTTGTTTTCTAGGGTGGTAGGTTTATCATTTGAGCCTTGCCTAAAAAAGGCACTATGGGGGGTGGCAAGAGCCTTTGCCAATATCCGGAAGCCCAGGGGTGACAGGTGCAAGCCGTCCCTTGCGAAGCAGCGTGACTTGTCAAGCATGTCATCCCAGGCAGACAGACATTGGATCCCCTTAGAATGACACCAGTAATTAAGCCAATTATTAAAGCTGATCATTTTGTCTCTGTATTGTGGCATCATTCTTGGTGAGGGTAGGATACTGCTCAGGGTCAGGGTCATACCGGCCTGGGCTACATAATCTGAAAGCTCCTCTATGTCTCTTTTCATGTAGTCCAGGGAGGTACGTCTCAGGTCGTTCACACCGGCATGGACAATGACTGAGTCATACATGTACTTGCTGTGGAGTGACCTGAGTGCTTGTGTTATGTGGCGGATTCTAGCGCCTGACAGGCAGCTTACTGTGATCTTTTCCTTGTTCAATCTGGTTAGTGGGACGTCAGTGTGTCTGACTATGGAGTCACCTATAACAAGTGTGTCTGGCATTGTGTTTGGCCTTAAGGGCTGTGACTGTTTAGCACACTGACTTTGAGAACTATGTGTTGCATGTCTTATGTCTTGAGGTGGCAGTTGCTTGGGTGTCTGCTTTGGAGGCCTCTGTAGTTTTGGTAGATTTTTGATCAGTGCCTCCGAGTATGTCTTTGTGTGTTTATGTGTTTGTTTTGCAGTTGTGATAGTTCTATGTGAAACTGGGTTTGTGGTGTGTGTGGTTTCCTTCTCCTCCTGTCTGGTCTTGCCAGTCCTGAGTTGAGAGAGCTCAGCCTCCAGTTTGGCTATATAGTTGCATCTCTCACATGTATTTGTGTTTTGTGGGAGAAGGAGTGGGTTGTCTGTGTACATGAGGCAATTGTAACATTGCCTCAAGATGCCCAGATTCACCAGCTGAACAGGAGAGGACGCTAGCAACTGACCTTCGACATGCTAGAAAAAGTGAAAAGGTTTGCTGTGTAACTGAGTCAGAAGGGACCTATAGGAAAATGGGTACTCAAGGGGATTCTAGGCTAATGTAGTACTTTGTTTAGTATACAAGTACTTTACCTATATAAAAATGCTTTAGGAGCAAGTGCTGAGCTTTTGAGATAGAGAATAGACTGTTTAGATTGCAAGTAGAGAAGTTCTAAGGGAAAAATTGAAGAGCAGACTTTACGGAGCCAGAAATAGTTTAACCTTGTTTAACCGGCGCTGCCCGATGGTGCTCTATGGGCAACTCCGGCTAAATCACAAAAAGCTAAAGCGGGCTTTATAGCAGGGGGTTGAAAAGAGCTAGGAATTGACCCAAAATGGCCAATAGACTACAAGTTTCTGGCTGGAACCACTGCTCTAGGGACAAATAGGCTGCTCAGTGCTCCCCACTCCCACTGGTGAACAAAGAAGCTTCCTTTTATCCAAATAAGGATATGGAATAGCACAGGAACCAAGCCAAAGCCCAGAGATCAGCAAACTCTGAAGACTGGACTATTCTAGTTCAGTAAGGCAGGAAAACAAGATTTTTTTTTTTTTTTTTGCAGAAAACAGAGGAAAAACAGACAGTAAATGCTATAAATGCTTTTAAATGGCTAGCGCACTTGAGTGTGTTAGCCTACAGGTAAAATTAAGCAACAAATAACTTTTTTAAAAGTGCAAAACAGTCAATCAACACAAAAACAGTTTAAATAGAATGCAGAGCTGTATAAACAGGCGAAAATGCAGTCGCTAAGCAGTAAATAATCAAAAGCCAGAAAAAAATACTTAAATCAGGAAAAAGTCACTCTTTTGCTCTCTGCTGCTTGTAGAACTCTGCAGGACACCACGAGGAGCTGTGCTGAGTTGAATACAAGCAAAAAAGCGCGCTAAAGCGGGCTTTATTACAGGGGGCTGAAAAGAGCTAGGAATTGACCCAAAATGGCCAATAGACTACAAGTTTCTGGCTGGAACCACTCCTCTAGGGACAAATAGGCCGCTCAGTGCTCCCCACTCCCACTGGTGAACAAAGACGCTTCCTTTCCCACACCAGGCTGGTTTATCAGCAATAGCATTTTGGTTAGAGGAATCCAAGCTCTATTCTACTGGATTTAATAATTTTCTTATCAATATGACCGAATATGTACTAACTAAAAATGTCTTTTTCTTTGATGGTCAGATATATTGGCAAACCAGGGGAACAGCCATGGGGGCTTCGTTTGCCCCGATATATGCTGACCTATTTATGGGATATTTTGAAAAAAATTATATCTACGACACTGGTAATAACCAATTTATGGCAGAACAAGACATTTGGAGGAGATACCTGGATGATTGTTGGATGGTGTGGCGGGGAGATATACTTCTGGCTAAAGAGTTTGTTCAATATTTGAACAATAATGCATGGGGTATCAAGTTCACTTTGGAGACTCAATATCATGAAATTGTTTTTTGGATGTCAAGGTTATTAGACAACATGATCACACTCTGGCAACGAGTATACACAGAAAGTTTCCACAGTATAATTCTCTTTTACATGCCTCTAGTAATCACCCCCGCCACATCATCAACAACATTCTCAAGTCACAATTCATACGTATTTGTTCCTCTACTAAATCTCATGTAGAATGTGAACAAGATCTTTGTGACAGATTTATTCAGAGGGGGTATAACAGATGTCGACTTCATAAAACTATCCAGGAGGTCAGACATATGCCACGGTCCCAATTACTTACATACAAACATGAACATGAGGTGGTTACTGATTCCAAAGCACAACCTATCAGATTTACAGTTACTTATGGTAATAATACCCCTTCATTTAGAAATATTGTTGATAATCATTGGGGTATTTTGAGAGCACATGAGTTATTATCTGATATATTACCTGAGACATGCTCTTTTTCATACCGTAGGGGTAGAACGTTGAATTCACATTTCACATATTATAAAAAAATTTCACTCTACAACAACCACACAAATGACTTTGTTTGGGGATCCACTCATTGGTTCCTTTCCCTGTGGTCACTGCAGTGCGTGCAGGCATATCAGCAAAATGAAAGAATTTTCTAGTGCCAACACTTTACGAGTATTCAACATTAGGATTTTTGGTAATTGCAGCTCTTATTGGGTGGTATATTTGGCCACCTGTACATGTACTTCATTTTATGTTGGCCAAACCTCTCATCCATTAAGATTTCGCATAAGTGAGCACCTTAGTGCTATCAGAACTAAAAAATTAACAAATGCCCTATACAAGCATACTTTGATTCACCAAACTGCCCAATTTCAATTCACTATCATTGATAGGATTCAGCTGCCGAGGTTCACCAAGGCAGGCTGGCATGATAAACTCAATAATATGGAAGCATTATGGATTACAAAACTGGGTGCTTTGTTCAAACCTGGGTTAAATGAATATGGATAAAGAAATATGTTGATACTATATATTTATACACTTATTGCTGTACTTTTGGGTTTGAACTGAGCTTATTTTTCCCATTTTGCTGGGGATTAATGTGATCAATAATATGTAATATTATTACATTTATTTTTGTCATTTTCTGTTTTGCAGAAATGTTTATACTAAACAAAAATGTTTTTCTTTTTTTTTGGTCACATATCCCTTTAAATCATTCAGTATATAAGGAACATCAGTATGCATCATTTTAACTTTTTCTTTCTGCACTGAAGAAGGCCATTACATTGGCCAAAACCGGTTTGCAGTTTCTCTGTTTTTTTTATTTTGTTTTTTTAACATGCCACAATAAAGTAGTTTTTTGCTTGCCTAAACCTTTGTGCTGGCTCGTTTTGTGTGTTTTAAATACTCTGAGTGGACACAAATTCCGTCCAAAGCATTAGCGAGAATAACTGAAAATTGAATGGAAGCTTCTAGGATATCGATCCTCCAGTATCAAGATAAGATATGCAAATCCGATTCCCAAATAATAGAAATATTCCGACAAATATACAAAGAGATATATGAAATGGAAGTCCAACAAATCCCTGCAGTAGAGTTGAAAGTTTTTTATATCACATTTCCGAAACTAAATGAGGATCAAGTAGAATTCCTCAATGCCCCTCTGAAGCAGCAAGAAATTATAAATGATCATAAAAAAGCTTAAATTAGGCAAAGTCCGAGGTCCAGATGGATTCACTTCGGAATTCTATAAAACCTTCAACGTAAAACTGTCTGCCATTTTATTAAAAATCTACAATTACATCAGAATAAGTGGAATTACAGATCATTATCTAAATAACTCTAAAACAATCTTTATTCCTAAGAATAACCTTGACAAATCCAACCTGCATAATTATAGACCAATATCCTTAATAAATGTCGATATCAAAATTCTACCTTCTATTTTAGCTGAGAGGATTAAGAAGGTTACGCCTTGTATAATATCCCCTGAACAATCTGGTTGCATGGCAAATAGACATACCTGGGACAATACCCTAACCCTAGATTCTATCATTCAGATCACAAGAAAGGAAAGAAACCCAAAACACGCATTAGTTCTGGATGCCTGCAAAGCTTTTGACAGGGTTAATTGGAATTTTCTTTTCTCAGATTTATACCAGTTCAACATTCCCAAAGATTTTATTAATCTAATAAAAAGTCTTTATAGTAATACATACATATATATATATAGACACCTTTATATAAATAAAACTCAATCAAATCCTATTAAGCTATCCAACAAAACAAGGCAGGGCTGTCCTCTTTCCTCTCATTTGTTCAAGATATATATATTGAACCCTTCTTTCTTTACATATCGCAAGCTACTTTCCAATCTATCCCTAGAATCTTGAATACCAAAATAATTTTGTCTGCATTTGCGGATGATTTAAACATCTATTTTGAATGCCCATGTACAGACTTAAAAAAATTAATAAATTCAATTGATGTAGTCTCGAAGGTCTTGAACTATAAAGTTAACCAAAAAAAATCACTTGTCTTTCCTATCAATCCAATAAACCATAAGGAATACTCACTTTGTGATTCCCCCTTCAAAGTTGTATACTCCTTCAGGTATCTGGGGATTCAGTATGCATACAATTATTCACTTATTTATTGAATAACCTATTAAAAGCATTGACAAACATCACACAAGACTTCCACAGATGGCAACATTTGAAGTTCTCTTTGTTATCTAAAGCCACAATCATCATGATGAACATCCTCCCTAAATTATTATATCAATTCAGTGCCTCAAATTTAATCATTCCTAATAACTTTTTCTAGAAAGTTAACAGAGAACTGGCTAAATTTTATATGGTTCCCCAAAACAGTTAGAATAAGCTATTTAAAACTTTCCTACCCAAAAGAAAATGGGGGATTGAGTCTTCCGGACTTTAGACTATGCTATTGGATTATCAGTGTGAATAGAGTTATTCTAGTGCTGAAGTTTTGTCCCAAAAAGGCCACTGGGACTCCACCATGGATAAGAATCTGGCACAAACATCTGATCAGTAACAACATTAATCACAAAGCCCTCCCCTTCTTGACCCCAATTAACTTGAGTAAGATCTCTATAAACAACATTCTGAAGCAAAGAGTTAAAAATTTCTTAACACCTAGTGAAAATTCTTAATCTGGATAAGACCCGTCCCTTTCTCCAACCTTTACATATGAATCCTAACATCAAACTTAACAATAAGCCACTTAGTCTCTCAGATTACCCTCTAATTAAGGAGTATACAGTTTGAGATTTATTTAAACATAAGGGAAAAACATTGCAAGAATTAAAGAATGCCTTAAATATGAGCTATAAATATTCTATTGTACTATGGCAGATCAGAGAACTTCTACCAACTCTAGTTACAGAATCCCCTGCCATTGATAATGATATAACTAGTTTGGTAGATATCATCGAAAACCTAGCTAGCAAGAAAAGTATGCTTTCTAATACATACAAATTAGTTAAGGCCATTAAACATTAATCTGCATTTTTATTCTCTAGCTATTGGGATCAGCAAGGTAGGGACTTTTCTGTTGGCCAAAGAATTAATGCAATTGGATGTACTATTAAAATGGTCCCCTTCAAAAAACTGATATATACTCAGTTAAAGATCAATAATAATAATAATAATACATATTGTACTCCCTTTATCCTAAATAAGTTTAACCCCAACATTTCCCCATCCTATTCATGCTGCTCCTTTCCCTGAGCTGACCTCTTACATATCTTTTGGTCCTGCAAATACACTCACAAGCTTTGGACCTCTCTCAAGGTGTGTCTAGAGAAAATGGGATATCAAAAAAATGACCCTATCTTAGGAGCTAGCGATACTCCATATTACAGATTTTAACCTTTCCCAAGTTAAACTATCATGTCCTAATCACTACCTGTCTATTAATCAAACTTTATATAACTAAAAATTGGATGGCTCGCACCAAACTCTCCTGGAATGAGTTCAGAAATACGGCAACTAATTATTTATCCTCTCAAAAACTTATGATAAGAAATCTAAATAATCAATTGTACTACCAGAATTCTGGGAAAGGATTTTTGATCACATCCTTATGGATTAAGAAGAGAACAGTTATAAGATCTTTTGCCCCAGGTGTGGTACCCAAGAAGATGTAAGTAATTATCCCTTATCTTTTCGGCTTTGTTGTTCTGTTCATGTGTATACACTTCTTCTCTTAAACAGGAGTTAAATTCTATTTTGTATACATAACTACATTTACATACATACATACATCTACATACATTTCCTAGACAGCACTATTATAATATAGCATAAGACCCTCGATCGTCCACAGGACTTAAGTTCAATTTACTCTTCAAAGCATGTCCAGAGGTCAGCTTCAGGTGTACTCTCCAGTTCATCTAGTGGAATTGGGCATCCTGAGGCAATGTCACAACTGCCTCATGTATACAGACAACCCTCTCCTCTTACCTCTAGACACAAACACTTGTGAGAGATGCAAATACACAGCCAGACTGGAGGCTAAGCGCTCTAAACCCATAACTGTAACAGACAGTCAAGAGGATAAGGGACACACTTGCATCACACCACCTGTCACACATGAATCTACAAAACAAGCACCGGCAAAACACACGCATAAATACACAAAAACATATTCGGAGGCACTAGGTACCAATCTGAAAAAGAAACAGTGCCCTCCAAAGCAGACAAGCAAGCAACCTGCACCCCCAAACACAAGCCAGAAAACACATAATTCACCTCAGCAGTGTGCCTCACAATAGCCCTTAAGGCAAAACACTATACCTAACACGCAAGTAATAGGTGACTCTATAGTAAGGCACACGGATGTTCCACTCACCTGGCTGAACAAGGAGAAGGTTACTGTCAACTGCCTGTCGGGGGATCGGATCCGCCACATAACACAAGCACTTAGGTCACTCCAGAACAAGTACAAGTATGACGCTGTCATTGTATATGTTGGTGTGAATGATCTAAGACATACCTCCCTGGACTACATGAAAAGAGACATTGAGGAGCTCTCTGATCATGTAGCCCAAGCTGGTATGACCCTGACCTTGAGTAGCATACTACCTTCACCTAGAATGATACCACAATACAAAGACAAAATGATCAATTTCAACAATTGGCTAAGCTTCTGGTGTCATTCTAAGGGGATCCAGTGTCTGTCTGCCTGGGATGACATGATAGACAAGCCTCGCTGTTTTGCCAGAGATGGGTTGCACCTGTCACACCTAGGTTTTCTAATACTGGCCAAGGCTCTTGCCATCCCTATAGTGCCTTTTTTAGGCAAGGCTCAAAGGACAAACCAACCACCATAACCAGCACAGGCAACCAAAAACTAAGGGTAATGCTACTCAACGCCAGAAGTCTCAACCTCAAAATGCACACAATCAAGGCTCTCCTCAGCATGGAGAAAATCAATGTTTGTGCAGTGACAGAAACCTGGTTCAAGGCTCAGGAGAGCACCCCAGCACTGCCAGGTTACAATTCATATCATACCATCCGGCCTCAGTTACTGGATCGCAGTACAAAGGGCGGAGGTGTATCCATATTCATCAAGGATACCCATATCTCCAGGTTAGTAGCGCAGCATGATGCCCCAGAGATCATCCATGCGCAACTATCAGCAGGCAAAACTACATTTCAAGTCGTAGCCAGTTATAGATCGCCCACCATGTCCCAAGATGCTCACTCTGCATTCCTTGAGACATTGGAAAATATAAAGGTCCTACCCAACACCATAATCTTGGGTGATTTCAACTACCCTGGTATAGACTGGGTGAACTACCAATGTACCAACTTCTATGCTCAGCGATTCATAGAATTTATAAATTCAAATGCCCTTGAACAACTAGTATGTTCCCCCACTAGAGGGGACAACATATTGGATTTAATCATCACAAATATGGGTGCCCATTGTACCACACCCGTTATCACTCCCTCCTTGGTCAGATCCGACCACAAACTGGTAACCCTGGACATCCTCATCCCTCCACCTCCCCCAGTCAAAAAAAACATAGTCAAAAATCTTTCCAAAGCAAACTTCAAACTACTTGCATCCGAAGTGGAAAGCTTCACTATTCCCTTGCAGAAGGATAATGATATCCAGGATGCGGAATCCTACATCAAGGCACTCTATATGCATCTTCAGGATTGCATGGACCATGCTATCCCAAATAAAACCAAGACTCCTTCCTCAAGCAAGAAGAAACCAGTCTGGTGGACCCCGGCCATAAGCAAACTTTACAACAAAAGGAGGAGACTTGTACAAAAAAGGCCAAATCTCAAGTAGAAAAATCATCCCTGATCAGAATTAGTAAGAAATTGAGGGCCCTCATCAAGTCAACTAAAGCTAATTTTGAAAAGAAAGTTGCCAAGGATGCCAAGGATAACCATAAGGCCTTCTATGGTTACGTCAAAAACCTAAATGGCAATGCTCAGGTCTATTCTGAGCTAGTACAAAATGGAACAAAATACACTGACCCTTCTGACATTGCCAACATCTTGGCTGACAGATTCAGTGCAAATTTCTCCCCCCCTCACCACCTACAGGGCCTATTACCATTCCAGGGGATTGTGTAAGTCCAGTTATTACTGATACGTTGGTTAACAAGGCTCTATCTAAAGCTAAAAACACTGCCTCCATGGGATCAGATGGTGTCCCAGGCTGTGTCATATGCGAGCTCCAAAAGGAATTAACCCCGCATCTTAATATCCTGTTCAGTCTCAGCCTCTCCACAGGATATGTGCCCAGAGAATGGCGCACGGCAACGGTGGTCCCGCTACACAAGGGTGGGGCCACAACTGACACTGGGAACTACCGACCAATAAGCCTGACCAGTCTGATCTGTAAGGCTATGGAGCGAATCATTATGGAACTCATAAATGGAGAGATTGGGAACCTCCAGTAGCTAAACCCCACACAGTTCAGCTTCGTCAAGGGCAGATCATGCCTCATGAACCTGGTGGATTTCTTTGAGACAGTTACTCGGGCTATAGATAAGGGAAAGGAGGTACACACGGCTTACCTTGACCTTGCTAAAGCATTTGACACCATTCCCCATTTGAGTATTATTGATAAGCTCACCAGCCTGGGCATAAACCCTTACATCACAAGATGGATCACAAACTGGCTCTCAGACAGATCCCATAAAGTAAGAGTAGCGGGATCTATGTCCGAATCCAGACCAGTAATGAGTGGTGTGCCTCAGGGCTCTGTCCTGGGGCCCCTCCTGTCTGGCATATACTTCTCAGAAGTACAGGCATGCACGGAAGGGCTGTGGCTGACTAAGTTTGCGGATGACTGCAAACTGGGTGCTATAATAGAGTCTCCGGCCAACATGGAGATCCTCCAGAAGGGCCTAAATAAGACTGATGCATGGTGTCAAAACCATGGTCTCAAGTTAAATGCAAAAAAATGCGTAGTGATCCCCTTTGGAAAAAACAGAGTACCCACAAACTACAACATAGGAGGTAATCCCCTGAAATCTGAAGAAGAAATAAGGGATCTAGGGACACAAGTAGATAGCCAGCTTTCCTTTGATAACCATGTTGCCAAAGTGGTTAGAAAATCCTTCTATGTGACCCATCTGATCATGAAAGGGTTCGCATCAAGATCTAAGGTGTAATGGTACCCCTCTACTCTTCCCTCATCAGACCCATTATTGAGTACAGTGCACCAATTGGAATGTACCTGACTAGAAATCTCAAGCAGCTGGAGAGACCACAGAGTTACCTAACCAAGAGAATTACTGGCCTCAAATAGTTGCCCTATGCAGCACGATTGAAACAGCTAAGACTGTTCTCTGTTGCATACCGCTTTCTCAGAGGCGATATCTGTCTAACATACAGAGACATGTCCAACCCAGAATTGTTGAACATGCTCCATCTTAGCAAAACCAAATCTACTCAGGCTACACGCTCTAGGGATATAAACCTCAACACAACAATGAATAGAACATGCTGGAGGGATAGATTCCCTTCGCAGAGATTTCCCTTACTATGGAACAGGGTCCTGATCTACATAAGACAGAGCCCCTCACTATCACTCTTCAAGAGGAACCTTGATGAGTGGATGGGTAACAAAGTTCACACCGGGGATCACACCAACAGCACTACTAGATAGGGGCCAAGGGTACTAGCTGCTAGTACAAGGGTCTAAGGAACTACTAAAGGGGCGGTGAATACTGCACAACAAGGCTGGGCTAATATATGCCTTCGGGCAGATAGCTCAGTACCAACCTATGACCCTATGAACTCTTCTTCCCTAGCTCAGTGGCATTGGTTGTAAATATTATATATAGTTCTTATTTGATGCTTTGAAGTTTGGAGGGATTTTCGAACTATACCTATTTTGTCACTGTTTTATATATGTCTCACTGTTTATTGTTTGATCCTGTTATAAAATTAACAATAAAATACTACTGAAAAAAAATCACCTTTCACCCACTAACCCTCTACCAAGCTTCCATTAATTCATGATTCTGAACCTTAAAAAAAAGCAAACCTCACTGAAGAAATATCCCCATGACCCTCTATAAGTTCAGTCCAATAATCTTTATTGTAGTAATATGCAACAACACTTAATTAAATCACAGCACATGAAAACTCATCAACAACCATAACAACAATAACAACTACTACTGAACCTTATCTTTACTTTACTAAAATACACAATGTTAAAAACAAATTTGGTGAAATAAATAACTTCCTTTCTACTCACCCACAGATATTTTTGCCATCACTGATTCTTGGATAAAAAAAAATCATCTCTCCAAGTTTTCTTCTTATGTCTACATATGTAATTCTACCAGATTGGATAATAAAACTGTCAAAACTTGTAAATTAATGTACAAGCCAATGCCTCATCAAACTGAGACCCAAAATGGCTATTTATACAATTCCGGTCACAGAAGTAAAAATCCTCTCATTCTAGCAGAACAAATTCCAGACTCACATTCTTAACATCATTTTGGATATTCATAAGAATAATAGTCTTCTTGCCCTAGAAGACTCCAACCTAAATTTCATAGATGCCAGTTCTAATGCCATGGCTAAATTACTACCCAGTCATAACATCATCTGATTAATTACAAAGCCAATATGACCCACTTTACATTGTTAAATACATTTCTCTCTTGATCTCCGTTTTATCAACTGTCCCTCAGTGATTTCCACAATATTTGTGCTCCCACCCTTATTGATCACTTTCCCATCAACTTTTAAACCTGTGGGCAACCTCTCAAACTCCATCAAAACTGACACCATTCAGGCCAAACTCCACTACCAATACTAGCAAACTTAAGCAACACCTCTCTACCATGTGTTGGTGCCCCATACACACCTCCTAGGACCCTAGTTTGGTAGCCAAAACCTCAGCAAAACACAACTTAGTCTTCAAGATAAATATTTCATCCTAACCATAAACTGTTAAAACAATGTAAAAATAACTGGTTAACCAAAGAACTAAAGCAATCATTACAGTTAAAAGACAAA
Source organism: Protopterus annectens (assembly GCF_019279795.1). Taxonomy (NCBI): domain Eukaryota; kingdom Metazoa; phylum Chordata; order Ceratodontiformes; family Protopteridae; genus Protopterus; species Protopterus annectens. The sequence continues at coordinate 1,102,129,141 of NC_056731.1, forward strand.
TCTTGGCAAAAATGGAAGAACAATCACACCTCAAACAAAATCTTTCAAAATAAGTCACAAGAAGACACATATCCAATTACCTTAAACAAATCTGCCTACTTGGTAAACATAAGCATTTTTGGAATATGGTTACTCTTTTAACAGAGAACAAGATTCTCCCTCCCACAAAACTATTACTCTTCTAATACCATACAAAGTACGCAACTTCAACTTTCACCTGCTGACTTCCTGAATTAACTTATTACTCTGTCCCAACTGTACCCCAAATCCTCTGCTAGTAGCCCACACACCCTCCCCCTCCCATCAGTCTTCTCTTCTACTTTAAACAAATTAAACCTAAAGATATTGAAACCCTGTTTAAGCAAATTTCCCCATATGCCCCCCACCCCAGAGCAGATACCTAAATCCATGGCTTATTCTTTTCATTCGTTTCTGCAAATATTATCTCTCCAGCTTTCTTCTTCACATCTTTAATTACTTTTTAACCAAAAATATCATGTCTGCATCTGGAAATGGCCTTAATTAGACCACTTCCAAAATGAAACAAAAACAAAACTGAGAATGCCTCACATTTCTTGTCCATATCCACTCTGACAGCTCCTGGAAAAATCATACGAAAGGCTTGTTTATCTTTAACTTTCAGAATTCATCCAGAAAAATCATAGGAAAGCCTTGTTTATCTTTAACTTTCAGAATTCATCCAAAAATACATACCCTCTCCCTCAGGCAATGTAGGTTTTGAACACAGCACAATACTATGACTGCATTTGGAATTATTATGATGATATTTTAATGCATATGGATAATAATTTTCTTACAGGGGTCCAACTTTGTAGATCTCACTAAGTTATTTGGCCTTGTAGACCACAACCTGTTTTTATACAGCATGCTAGACATTTGAATCAGGATTCATGGCTGTGGTGTAAAGTATCCAACCTGACAGATTCTTCAAAAGCAAAATAGGCTCATGCCTCTTATATTACACCCTTCTCCTTAAAGGAGTCCCACTTGGCAGAATTCTTGCTCCCTTTCCCTTTACGGTCTTTATAATCAAACTTTTAAATGACCTTCACCTTATTTCTCTGATCCTGTATGCTGATGGCATGGTCATTTTTAGATTTGGCCCCTCTCACTCAGCCATCCAAATCCAACTTGAAAAATGACCTTCATTCATTAAATTAATTTGTGAAAACAACATAAACTTTCCACTAAACAACAAGAAAACAAAACGTATGCTTTTGGCACCCATCAGAAATGCAATAAATGTCTATCAACCCTTGCTATTAAAGACAATAAAAACACCCTAACTGAAACTTCATCAGCTTAAAAATATATATGTATTTTGCTAGACCACACCCTTAACTTCCAAATTCATATACAAAAAAATGAAATAAAATTAACTCTTTCATATTTTGGACTGGGAAAATTACCTCTGCTTCTAAAAACAAGCTAAAGCAGCTACTGGCAAGGGAGTGCTCTTAACCCAATTTAAGTATGACCTTTCCATTAAAGTTGCTGCCTCCTGCAAGAACATGGCCACACTATAGACAATCAGTAATAAAATATGTTGATTCATCACATACTGACCCCCTCAAGAAGACCAATGTCTCACTCATTAAAGACAATTGGTTTCTAGTAAAGCAGAAAACACATCTTCTTCTTGGCTCACTTCTCTTCAAACTTCAGACATATTCACCCTCCCACCCTTACTGACCATTGTTCCATCAGCTTTAAAACCTGTGGCAAACCTCTCAAAATCACACCAAAACCGATACCATTCAGGCCAAGCTCCACTACCAATACTAGCAAACATAAACAGCACCTCTCCACCAAGGGTTGATCCGCATACTCGCCTCCCACGACACCCAACTCTGCAGTCAAAACCCTCACCAAAACACTACTCAGTCTTCAATATAAATATTTCATGCTATCCATAGGCTACTAAAATAATGTAAAAATAGCTGGTTAACCAAATAGCTAAAACAAGAGTTACAAGAGAAGTCTTGGCAAAAATGGAAAAACAATCCCAGCCTAAGCAAAATAGACTCTGACAGTGCTGCATAGTTCACCACAAAAATCACCTCCTAAAATTTAAAAACTCACTCCCACACTGACACAGCTCTACAACCCCATAGAGCTAAACTACAAGAAATGTAGGCTACCTGTTGTGGAGTAGATCCTCTTATATGTTCTCCAAACCCAGTGGAATGGCTAGCTCTTCCCAGAGTGTTGGAGCAGATGAAGTCTGGTAGCTGAAAGCACTCATTACTTTGAATAAACCAGACATCTTAAAGCTCAAAGAAGGATTGCTTCATATTTTTATTATTTGATTTTGAAAACATGTACATTCTACTCTGGTTACCTGTCCACCTGCAAAATACCTACAGGAATAAAACAAAAACACTTTTCTTTTAGTTTTTACTAGAACTAAACTATATTACATTAGTCACTCATTTTCAGTTCTAGCACTTACTGATTAGCCACACAACCTAACTTCTATTACCCTTCCTTCACTTCTCTTAAACCATTTCATACCCTTTTTTATCCATTCAGGATTATCAAATGTATTGGCTTTTATTATTGCTTAGAAACATTATGCTTATTTACAGTCTGATTCATTTATCTTCTATGAGTTATGTACTTGAATATTATAAGACCTACTAGCTTCAGCTCTTATTTATAACTACCATGTCAATACTGAATAATTCATTAATAATTTTTCTAGTTGAAGACTAAGTAATTCATTCTTTTCCTAGTTGCTTTTACTCATATCAGTATTTTTCTGGGACTGTAGTTACCTTGGCTGTGTTTAAAACTGACCCACTGAAATTAGTGCACTAACCTGGTAAACAAATGTAAGTAGGTAAACAAACAATTATTTTGGCTTCTTTGCAGAAAAGATGTCTTTGATATCATGACAATCACTGAAAGTAGGAGGCAGTTCTTGTTGACGGTTGAGCTTATCCTGAATTTTAGTTAGAATCCATTCCAGGACTGTGGGCCTTACTTTTTGATAGTTTGGTCTGGTAAATGACAAGATCAAATAAGACTTGTTTATGACTTCTTTCAGAGGTACAACCCCTTTTAGATCTTAGTCTGTGATCAGGTCCTTAATAATCATGTGAAAATGTAGGTTAGCAACTCCTTGGAGTAACATAGGGGATGGGTAATAAACCATTATGCTCCTTAAGTGTCTCCATATTATGCCCTGACTAATTCAAAGATTGTGGCCATGATCTCTCACATTTAGTGATACTGCTTACATGAACATATTTTGATATGTGTCACTAGAAAGATAGCTCGATCATCTCTTCTTTCCTTTGACTTTTTAATGGTTACATACCTACACATTCATGTTAACGCTACTAAACATTTTCTCTAGGTTCATAGGTTCATAGGTAGGTACCAGGCTATCTGCCCATGGGCATTTATAAGCCTAGCCAGAATGTGTTGGCTTTCGCCTCCCCTTTAAATTAATTTCCTGGGCCTCTGTCTAGCAGGGCCACTGAAGTGATCCCAGGGGTAAACCTACGATTTCCCATACACTCGTCAAGATTTCTCTTGAAGAGAGTCAGCAAGGGGATCTGCCTAACATAAATTGGGATTCTATTCCAGAGCGAGGGAAGTCTCTGAGACAGGAATCTATCCCTCCAGCATATCCTGTTTATTGTTGTGCTGAGGTTTAGTTCACTGGAGCGTGTGGCTCTAAGAGATTTGGTTTTCTTGAGGTGGAGCATGTCCATTAATTCCGGGTTGGACATGGTCTTATACATCAGGCAGAGATCACCTCTGAGCAGGCGGTAAGCAATCGAGTAAAGCTGGAGTTTTTTTAGACTAGCTGCATAGGGCATCTCTTTGAGGCCCATGATCCTCTTGGTGAGGTACTTCTGTGGTCTTTCCAGCTATTGCAGGTGTCAAGTAAGGTACATTCCAAATGGGCCTAATGAGTGATGAGTAGAGGGGCACAATGACCTCTCTTGATCTAGAGGTGAACCCTTTTGTGATTAGGTGGGCTACATAGAAGGAATTTCTAACCACTTTGGCTATGTGATTATCGAAGGAGAGGTTGCTATCTACCTGGGTCCTCAGGTCCCTAATTACATCTTCCGTGCTTAGTGGATTACCACCTGTGTGATAATTCGTGGGCACTTTGTTTTTCCCAAAGGGGATGACTATGCATTTTTTGGCATTCAGCTTGAGGCTATGGTTTTGACACCAAGTATCTGTCTCTGTGAGACCCTTCTGGAGGATGTCTGTGTCAGCCGGTGAGTCGATTACAGCCCCCAGTTTGCAATCATCTGTGAACTTGGTCAGCCATAGTCCTCCCGTGCTTGCCTGTACCTCAGAGAAGTATATACCAAACAGGAGGGGTCCCAGGACCGAGCCCTGTGGGACGCCACTTGTAATTAGTTTAGAGTCGGACATAGCACCTGCAACTCTGACCATGTGTGTTCTATCCATGAGCCAGTTGGTCACCCATCTCATGACATAGGGGTTAATGTTCAAGCTGGTGAGCTTATCTATGATGCCAGAGTGTGGAATGGTGTCGAAGGCCTTAACGAGGTCCAGGTAGACTGTGTGGACTACCGTTCCTTCATCTATGGCCTTGGTAACTGTTTCAAAGAAGTCAACTAGGTTTAGGAGGCAGGATCTGCTTTAACAAAGCCAAATTGGGTAGGGTCTAGTGTCTGGAGGTTCCCAATGTCACTGTTTATGAGTTCCATGATGATTCGCTCCATAGTTTTGCAGACCAGGCTAGTCAGGCTTATAGGATGATAGTTCCCTGGCTCTGTTGTGGCACCACCTTTGTGGAGCGGGATGACTGTTGCTGTACACCATTCTTTGGGTACATAGCCTGTGGTAAGGCTGAGTCTGAACAGTGAATTTAGGTGAAGGTTTAGTTCCTTTTGGAGTTCATGTAAGACGCAGCCTGGGACACCATCCAGTCCCATTGATGCTGTGTTTTTAGCTTTGGAGAGGGCTGTTTTTACCTGCATGTCCATGATGTCTGGGGCTCTGCATTCTTCTAGGATAGACATGGGCCCTTTTGCGGGTGGGGGGGGGGGGTAAAGTTTACACTGAACTTGTCAGCCAGGATGTTGGCAATGTCAGTTGGTTCAGTGTATTTTTTTAACATTTTGCACTAGCTCAGAGCATATCTGAGAGTTACCACCTAGATTTTTGACATAGCTAAAGAAGGCTTTGTGGTTATCTTTAGAGTCCTTGGCAATTTTCCTTTCGAAACTGGCCTTGGGTGATTTTATGAGGGATCGTAGTTTCTTGCTAATATTGATCAGTGATGCCTTTCCATTTTGGGATTTGGCTCTATCATGTAGTAGTTTCCTCCTCCTGTTGTAAAGCTTATTTATGGCCGGGGACCACCAGACTGGTTTCTTTTATTTGGAGGAGTGAGTTTTGGTTTTACTTGGGATGGCTCAATCCATGCATCCATGTAGATGCTCATAGAATGCACTTGTAAAGGATTCTGCGGTTTGGGCAGCATTATCCTTTAGCAAGGGGGCTATGAAACGTTCCACCTCGGTCTTGAGAAGTGTGAAGTTGGCTTTTGAAAAGTTTTTCACAGTGGTTTCCTTGACTTGGGGTGAGGTCGGGATGTGGATGTCCAGTGTGATTAGTTTATGATCTGATCTTACCAACAAGGGGTTTACCTCTGGTGTGGAGCACTGATCCCCCATGTTGGTGATGATCAGGTCCAGTATGTTGTCACCTCTTGTGGGTGTGGTGACCAGCTGTTGCAAGGCGTTTAAGTTTATAAACTCTAGGAAGTGTTGGGCAAAGGAGTTTGTACTCGAGTAGTTAACCCAGTCAATGTTTGGGTAGTTGAAATCTCCCAATATCATGGTGTTAGGTAGGACCTTTGTATTTTCCAATGTTCTCAGGAATGCTGGGTGGGGGTCCTGAGACAAGGTAGGTGATCTGTAGCAGGCTATGATCTGAAAAACAGCTTTGCCCACTGATAGTTGCACATGGATGGTCTCCGAGGCCTCATGCTGTACTACTAACCAGGAGGCGTGGGTATCCTTTATGAAAATGGACACACCCCCTCCTTTTGTATTTCGGTCCGGGTTCTTGGGCCGAAAGGTATGGTATGATTTGTAGCTTGGTAGTGCTGGGGTGCTCTCTGGAGCTTTGAACCAGGTTTCTGTTACTGCACAGATATCGATTTGCTCCATGCTAAGGAGTGCCTAGAGTGCGTGCATTTTGAGGTTTAGACTTCTGGCATTGAGTAGCATTACCCTCAGTTTCTGGTTTCTTGTGTTGTTTATGGAGGTGGGTTTGTCTTTTTAGCCTTGCCTAAAAAAGGCAGTATGGGGGTGGCAAGAGCCGTGGCCAGTATTCGAAAGCCTAGGGGCGACAGGTGCAAGCCATCTCTGGTGAAGCAGCGTGGCTTGTTAAGCATGTCGTCCCAGGCTGACAGACACTGGATCCCCTTTGAACGACACCAATAGCTTAGCCAATTGTTAAAACTGATCAGTTTTTCTTCATACTGTGGCATCATTCTTGGTGAGGGCAAGATGCTACTCAGAGTCAGGATCATACCGGCCTGGGCTACATGATCAGAGAGCTCCTCTATGTCTCTTATCATGTAGTCCAGGGAGGTACATCTCAGATCATTCACACCAACATGTACAATGACAGAGTCATATTTGTACTTGTTTTGGAGTGACCTGAGTGCTTGTGTTATGTGGTGGATCCTGGCACCTGACAGGCAGCTCACAGTAACCTTTTCCTTGTTCAGTCTAGTGAGTGGGACGTCAGTGTGCCTGACAATAGAGTCACCTATTACTAGTGTATCGGTTGCGTTGTTGTGCCTTAAGGGTTGTGGTTGTGTGGCACACTGACTTTGTGAAGTATGTGATACGTGGTTGTTGTTTGAAGGTGGAGGTTGCTTGGATGTCTGCTTTGGAGGTCTCTGCTGCTTAGGCAGATTTTTATTTAGAGCCTCCGAGTATGTTTTTGTGTATTTATGTGTGTTGTTTGCTGGTGCATGTGTGACTGTTTTATGTGATACTGGAAGTGTGGTGCAAGTGTTTCCCTTCTCCTCCTGGCTGGCTGTTCCAGTCATGGGTTGAGAGAGCTTGGCCTCCAGTTTGGCTGTATAGTTGCAACTCTCACATATGTGAGAGATGCAACCATATAGCCAAACTGGAGGCTAAGCTCTCTCAACTCAGTACTGGCGTAACCAGTCAGGAGGAGAAGGAAACCACACTCACTACAATTCCAGTCTCACATAGACCTACCACGACAGCAAACCAAACACATAAACACACAAAAACATACTCGGAGGCTCTAAATAAAAATCTGCCTAAGCAGCAGAAACCTCCAAAGCAGACACCCAAGCAACCGCTACCCCAAAACAAAACACGTGCAACACATAGCTCACAAAGCCAGTGTGCCGAACAGTCACAGCCCTTAAGGCTAAACAACACACCTGGTACACTTGTAATAGGTGACTCTATCATCAGGCACACTGACGTCCTGCTCACCAGGCTGAACAAGGAGAAGGTCACGGTGAGCTGCCTGTCAGGTGTTAGGATCCGCCACATAACACAAGCACTCAGGTCACTCCAAGGCAAGTACAAATATGACTCAGTCATTGTCCATGCTGGTGTGAATGACCTGAGACGTACCTCCCTGGACTACATGAAAAGAGACATAGAGGAGCTCTCTGAGCATGTAGCCCAGGCCGGTATGACCCTGACCTTGAGTAGCATCTTACCCTCACCAAGAATGATGCCACAATATGAAGACAAGATGATCAATTTCAACAACTGGCTTAAGTATTGGTGTCATTCAAAGGGGATCCAATGCCTGTCAGCCTGGGATGACATGCTCGACAAGCCACGATGCTTCGCTAGGGACGGCTTGCACCTGTCACCCTGGGCTTTCGGATATTGGCAAAGGCTCTTGCTACCCCCATAGTGCCTTTTTTAGGCAAGGCTCAAAAGACAAACCCACCTTCATAGGTATTACAAGGGATAAGAAACTAAGAGTAATGCTACTCAACGCCAGAAGTCTAAACCTCAAGATGCATGCACTCGAAACTCTCCTTAGCATGGAGAACATCAATATCTGTGCAGTAACAGAAACCTGGTTCAAGGCTCCCGAGAGCACCCCCAGCACTACCAGGTTATACCTCATACCATGCTTTTCAGATCCAAAACTTGGACCAAACCACAAAAGGAGGGGGAGTATCAATATTCATCAAAGATACCCACACCTCCAGGTTGGTGGCACAGCACGAAGCATCAGAGACTATCCATGTGCAACTAACAGTGGGTAAAACTGCCTTCCAGTTTATAGCCCTCTACAGACCACCCTCCCAAACCCAGGAACTCCACTCGGCCTTCCTGAGAACACTGGAAAATATGAAGGTCTCTCCAAACACCATTATATTGGGCGACTTCAACTACCCAAACATAGACTGGAAGCATTACTCTAGCTCCAACACCCTAGCCCAAAGGTTCCTAGAATTTATAAACTCAAATGCTATGGAACAACTTGTTACCACTCCCACAAGAGGGGAAAACATACTGGACCTGATCATCACCAACATGGGGACTCTATGCTCCAGACCAGAAGTGTATCCCTCACTGGTAAAATCAGACCATAAACTAATCTCACTGGATATTCACATCCCAACCCCACCCCCTGCCCAGAAAACCACAGTGAAAAACTTCTCTAAAGCAAATTGCACACTCCTCAAAAGTGAGGTGGAATCCTTCAAAGCCCCCGGGCCTGTGGAAAATACGGCCCAGACTGCAGAATCCTTTATAAACGCATTCTATGAACACCTTCAGGAATGCATGGATCTTGCAATCCCAAATAAAACCAAGACCCAGTCCTCCAAAGGCAGACGTCCTGTCTGGTGGACCTCAGCCATAAACAAACTATACAATAGAAGGAGGAAGCTACTACATGATAGAGCAAAATCCCAAAAAGGGAAGGGATCTCTGATCAGTATTAGCAAAAAACTACGGGCACTCATAAAATCGTCTAAGGCCAGCTTCGAGAGAAAAATTGCACAGGACACTAAGGATAATCACAAGGCTTTCTTTAGTTATGTTAGGAACCTGGGTGAGAATTCCCAGATATGCTCAGAATTAGTCCAAAATGACAAAAAATACACCGAACCCACAGACATTGCCAACATCCTAGCTGACAGGTTCAGCGCAAACTTCTCCCCTCCCCACCAAAAGGGCAAATATCTATCCCAGCAGAGTGCTGCCCCCTGGCATCTCAGATGCTCAGGTAAGAGCCGCCCTCTCCAAAGCAAAAAACACAGCATCAATGGGACCAGACGGTGTCCCGGGCTGCGCCTACATGAACTCCAAGAAGAGCTAAACCCAAACATAAAACTACTGTTCAATCTCAGCCTTACTACAGGATATGTACCCAAAGAGTGGTGTACAGCAACAGTGCTCCCTCTCCACAAAGGTGGTGCCTCAACGGATCCTGGAAACTATCGCCCCATAAGCCTGACTGGCTTGGTCTGCAAAGCTATGGAAAGGATCATCATGGACCTCATAAATAAAGATATTGGGGACCTACAGACACTGGATCCTACCCAGTTCGGCTTTGTTAAGGGCAGATCCTGCCTCTTAAACCTGGTTGATTTCTTTGAAACAGTCACCAAGGCCATTGACGAGGGGAAGGTAGTCCACACAGCCTACCTGGTCCTCGCAAAAGCCTTCGATACAATACCCCACTCGGGCATTATAGATAAGCTCACCAGCTTTAGTATAAACCCCTATGTCACTAGATGGGTTGCAAACTGGCTCAAGGACAGAACCCACATGGTTAGAATTGCTGGAGCCATGTCAGACTCCAAACCAGTTACAAGTGGCATCCCACAAGGCTCAGTCCTGGGACCTCTCTTGTTCGGTATATATTTCTCGGAGGTACAGGCCAACACGGAAGGACTATGGCTGACCAAGTTCACAGATGACTGCAAACTGGGCACCATAATCGACTCTCCAGCCGACATAAGCATCCTCCAAAAGGGCCTCATAGAAACAGACAACTGGTGCCAGAGCCATGGCCTCAAGCTAAATGCCAAAAAGTGTGTAGTCATCCCATTTGGCAAAAACAAAGTGCCCACAAAATACCACATCGGTGGTAATCCATTAAGTACAGAAGAAGTAATTAGGGACCTGGGGACCCAAGTTGATAGCAATCTCTCATTTGACAACGACATGGCCAAAGTGGTTAGAAGAACATTTTATATAGCCCACCTAATCATGAAGGGATTCACATCTAGATCAGGGGAGGTCATCATGCCTCTTTACTCATCCCTCATCAGGCCCATAATTGAGTACAATGCCCCTTTTGGGATGTACCTTACCAGACACCTGCAGCAACTGGAAAGACTCCAAAAGTACCTCACCAAGAGGATCAAAGGGCTTAAACAGATGCCATATGCTGCCCGGTTAAAGAAACTCCAGCTCTACTCAGTGGCATACCGCCTGTTCAGGGGTGATCTGTGCCTAACGTATAAAGCCATGTCCAACCCGGAATTAATGGACATGCTGCACCTCAGAAAATCCAAATCCCATCGAGCTACGCGCTCGAGAGACTTGAACCTCAGCACTGAAATAAATAGGACATGCTGGAGGGACAGATTCATAACCCAGAGGCTCCCTTCACTCTGGAATAAAATCCCAGTCCAGGTTAGGCAGAGTCCCTCATTGACTCTCTTCAAGAGGAATCTTGATGAGTGGATGGGAGATCGTAGGTTTACCCCAGGTATCACTTCTGTGTCACTGTTAGACAGAGGCACAGTATACTAACCTCGAAAAAGGGCATAGCAAAATTAATTTAATATGGGTGGCGAAAGCCAAACACACTCTGGCTAGGCTTATAAATTGCCCTAGGGCAGATAGCCTAGTATGAACCTATGAACCTATATATTTGTGTTTGTTGGAAGGAGGAGAGGGTTGTCTGTGTACATGAGGCAATTGTAACATTGCTTCAAAATTCCCAGATTCACCAGATGACCTGGAGAGTATAGCTGAAACTTCCCTTTGGACATGCCTGTATGGGTAGCTGAACTATTTTACTGATTGTCCAGTAGGGATAAACTAGGGAGCCTTGTACTGTTGTATAGTAAAGGGGGAGGTGTTGTGTTAGCGTTTATTAGTGCTTACTGAGAGCATGGAGCAAGTGCTGGGCTGTAAAAGGAAGTTAGAGTGCTTAATTTGAGGGTTTTGACTAATTCTAAGGGAAAAATTGAAGAGCAGACTTTGTGGAGCCTGGAATAGTTTAACCCTAGCTAACCAGCGCTGGGCAGTGCGCAAAACCGTTTTAAGGCAGGGAGATGAAAGAGCTAGGAATTAGCCCAAAACAGCCAATAAACTACAAGTTGCTGGGCTGTGACCACTCCTCCAGGGACAGATAGACTGCTCAAAGCTCCCCACTCTCACTGGAAAACAGAGAAACTTCCTCCTATCCAAGTAAGGATATGGGCAACACAGGAACTTATACCACAGTCCTGAATTCAGCAGAGCCTGAAAACTGGACTAGACTAACTTAGAAAAGGTGGGAAACAAGAATGTTTTTTTGTTTTTTTTTTCATTTTAGATAGGGATACAATGAGTTTCAACAAAAAACACTTTAAATGCTTCTATCAGGCTAGTGCACTTTAGTGTGTAGCCTACAACAGTTAAAACAGTACAAAAAATCGACTTAAATGACTTAATCAAGTGCTAACAGCAAAAAACAGCAAGAAAAAACAGTTTTAGTATGCAGAAAAACAGCTCAGAAATGCCAGAAATCGCTTTTCGGTGAGACTAGCAGTCGCAGGAGAAAATGCAGAGAAAAAAATACTTATATCTGGTGAAAAGTCACTCTTTTGTCACTCTGCTGCTTGCAGTACTCTGCAGGACACCACAAGGAGCTTGGCTGAGTAGAATATACAATTTCAAACAAAAGATGGAAAAGGTTAGGAAAGGGAAACTTGGAGTAAAAGAGAGATACAGAGCCCCATTCACTGGCATTATCATACTGTAAACAATGAGACAGGATAAGCAATATTATCATTAAAATTCAGTAGTATACAAATATATTTAACGATGTTTTAAATAACAATAAAAATTATCTTCCATAATCTTTGCCAAACCTTCAGTATTTTTGAAGAATCATAAGCCCATGAAATAAAGCATGTATACGTTTTTCTAGTACTTAAACCTGGTGGTTTCGTATCTTTCTAGACCTTCGTTTTACATTTACATGCTATAGTAAACATTTCCCAAAATCAAATTTGCCTGCGTTACTAGCATATTTTCTGCCAACAGAACTCCAAATAGTTTAAGTTTACTATTCAGAGTAATACATTATCCTAAATGATTTGACACATTTTTCAACTTTTTTCCAAAACTTCCAGTTTTTGAAAATGTTCTTTTTTTGGTATGTGGCCTTTAAAATATATGGGAATGCTGCTGCATAAGCATCAATATCATTTGGTTTTAACTAGAATCACCAAATGTACATTTCAGATATTAAGGTAGCGTGGTCAGATATTTTAAGGCAGAATTTTGTTATGATCCCTGCATTCATAGAAGCAGTTTTCAATCATATGACTGAAGTGTTTCATAAGGGATGTGAGGCAAAAGAGATTTAAACTCCTTGTTGCCTGATAATGTCAATCAAGTCAAAATAATTAAACACATTGGTCATGTTTGCAAGTGCCTTTAGTTTACAATTCATTTAATTTCTAATTGTACTCCTCAAGATAAAGTTGCAAGTGATTTTGTAAATAAAGATTACAGTGTGCTGTTTCATTTTTTCAGTTTCACTGTTTACTCAGTTCTTCTCTATAACCACACCCACAAAATGATGTCATGGGAGGTATTATAAAACATGACATGCACAACAGCAAAGCATTATGAGCAATAAAAAATGACTTATATCTATAGATAAGCCACGTTCTTATTTGTGTCATCTTGTTTACTGAATCAATTAAATTTTGAATACAACACTCTGCATGATTTACTTCGTAACAGCCTTGACTCCACAGTTACTTATAAGCATTATTCACATAAAAATATATTATCTCCATGGTGATATTTAGATCTTCCTAAACTATATACGAAAAAGAAATACAAAGTTTTCAAACCTGCTGTTTGCTCTGATCTTTTAAATTATTGTTGCATTGTAATAGTTTCATTACAAAGAGAAAGATAAGTGTTTGCATTTCTTGATTTTACTTTGAATTCATTTTAACAGTCCATATCTGCTTTAGTTAAGGTATGCTATGCTTTAGATAAGCTATATTAGTAATTCCAGTACATAGTTGCACTGCATGTTGCTGCTTAAGTGGTCTAACCCTAGTTTCATTCTTATGTACTGAGTGAGTGTCAGGATAGTTCAGGGATAGTCTTTACATTAAGACTATTCCAGGCCAGTCATCTCAGAGTTAAGGATCTAGTTGTTTTCCCCTCCCATCCACTGTGTTATACTTGTGTTGTTAACCCCATGTTTCTGTTGTTGCCTGCCCCTTATGATAATTTGACAACAAAGTTCCCTCCCTCTCCCTGTTTTTTGGCTGTTAATAATAAGCAGAAAAATATCATTTTGCAAAGTCTCTCCCCTTAAACTACTTGCCAGGTTAAAAGATCTTTAATAAAATGTTTTAATATTAAATGTACTAATACTGCTTGCACTGTTGTTACTATTAAATTAGTGAGTTTTGTTTGCTATAATTAGTTTACTAGTTCTTGCTGGTGGCAGAAGAGGTTTTCCCAGCTAGCTGTTTTGTACTGAACTTTAAATACTCAATAGCAAGTACGCCCAAACATTATCCTAATAAACAGAACATGCTGGAGGGATAATTCCTGTCCCAGAGACTTCCCATACTCTGGAACAGACTACCTATGTCAAATAAAGCTCCTCACTGGCACTCTTCAAGAAAAATCTTGATGATTGGATGGGTAATAGGAAATTCACCCCGGGGATCACTTCTGTGGTTCTGCTTGACAGGGGCACAGGAAAATAATTTTCTTCGGTGGTGAAAGCCAGGGTACCTTTTTGGCTAGGCTTGTATAGGCCCTAGGGCCAATAGCCTAGTACCTACCTATGAACCTATGAACCTATGAACCTAAAACTGGACTCCAAGCAGTTATAGTTACCTCTGCCCCTAGAGTAATTCCTGTTGTTATCATGGACTAGCACTTCCTCATTACATCTCTTCCCAGCTTAATTAAGACGGTGCTTTGAGACAGTGTAAGAACTGTCTCATGCTGTTTTCCAATATTACTCAGATAGCATAACAAAGTGTGTGAGATATGTACATTTATAATATTCTTGGAGACAAATATCTAACACACTGACTCAGACACTAAAATTGTCAGCAGTACACCACACATGACATCTCCAAGTTCAGTACACATAATCCATCATGTGCTAAGGTTCTAAAGATTAACTTGCCAAAACCTCAAATACTTCCAAAACCCAACACAGGCATAAAGCACACTCAGCAAATTAAGCCTAAACATAGCACAAGGTGTGCCAAAGTCAAAGATGTTGAGCCCATAAAGCAGGCATCAACCCAACTAAACATTCTTGCTATAGGTGACTCCATTGTAAAATACAAAGATGTTCCTCTTACCAAACTGAGAAAAGAAAATGTGATGGTTAGTTACTTGTCTGGTGTGAACTGCGGTGGTGATGCTGCGGTAGCATTGTCGCCTCATAGCAAGATGTTGCCCGTTCGATTCTCAGCTAAAGCGTCTTCTGTATAGAGGCATACGTGAATGGGGCATGCCTTCGTTGAAGGTTGTGCGTCAGGGCTGGTAACCCGGTACGTAAAAATCCACTACCAATCATTAGCGGACCGGAGTTCCGCTGTGGCGACCCCTAACTGGGAAAAGCCGAAAGACACAAACAAACAAACTTACTTGTCTGGTGCCAAGATCCATCAGATCATGCATGCACTCATGTCCTTGAACAAGTACCATTATGATGCTGTCACAGTGCATGCCGGTGCCAATGACTTCAGGTGTACCTCCCCGGCTATATGAAGAGAGAAAGAGAGACATGATAGAGCATTCAGACTGTGTTCAAGGCAGGTGTGAACTTAGCATTCTACCTTCTCCATGGATGATGCTGCTATATGAGCAAAAAAATAATCAATTCAATAATTGACTTAGTTTTTAATGTCATTCAAAGGGGGGTGCGATATTTGTCAGCATGGAAGGATATGATCAATAGATCACTCTGCTTCACCAGGGATGGCCTGCATCTGTTCCCTTTAAGGTTTTCATTATTAGCAAAGACATTGTCCACCCTCATAGCACCTTTTTGGCAATGCCAACCTGATCAACCAACATAACAAAACAAGCAAATAAAAATTTAAAGATGTTACTGATCAATGCTAGGAACCCAAACAATAAACTCCACTCCCCACAAGTCCTTCTCATCCTGGAGGACACTGATGTCTGTGTAGTGACTCAGACATGGTTTAAAACAGAGGAGAGCACTCTGGCTGTGCAGGGCTATAATGCCTTCCACACTTTTAAACCATCTGCTGTGCAGGAGGGGAAAAGGGGGCGACATCTCAGTCTACATCCAGGCTGTTAAAGCTGCGTGATGCACTAGAGCTTCTTCATGTCTAAATAACCACCAGGAAGGTCCTGTGCCATATATTAGCTAGTTATACAACTCCCTCTATGACACAAGAATGCCACAATACCTAGCTACAAGGACTAGAATCAAACAGCATTAAACCCAGTACCATTTTCCTAGGTGAGCTAAACTATCCAACTATAGACTGAGAAACATACGCCAACACTAATGCACAAGCACAGAGATTCCTGGACTTTGTCAATATGAATTCTCTAGAGCAATTAGTCAGAGTGCCCATTTGTCATTACTAATAAGTGAGCATCTTCCACTATCCCTTGCATTTCTTCATCACTTGTCATGATCATAAAGCAGTCTATTTAAAAAAAAATTGAAACTAGAGCTCCCTACCACCCAAGGTACGTTTAGAAATTTCTTTTAGACAAACTACCTACTCCTAAGTTAATTATTACTAAGCTTCAATTCCCCACCAAACCCAGTCAACTCCACTGAATATGCAGAAACATATACCATCACACTATACTAGCATGTAAGCAGTTGCATAGATGCAACTCCATAGGAACAAGTGCAGGGCAAACCACTGAAACAAACCTATATGGTGGAACCAAAATATCAACAAGCTTTATAATAAAAGGGGAAAAAATTACCAAAAGTAAGAAGAGTAATTCCCAGAATGTTAGAACCCTGGTCACTGAAATAAACTCAAGGCCTGAATAAAATTCACCAAAGCCAAGTTTCAGGCTCAAATAGCTACCCAAGCCAAAGACAATAACAAGGCATTTTTTTAGTTATGTCGGTAATCTCAAAAGCATGATACAACAATGCACCAAGCTGATTGTCAATGATGTTACCTACTTTGAGGATGAAGATATAACAAACCAACTAGATGATACATTTAGCTCTAACTTTAGCCCTCTCTCCCCTCCATCTGTTCCTCAAGCTATAACAAAAACTGTCTCACCTCTAGCTATAAAACAAGGCCAAGTCCTAAAAGTACTATCAAAAGCTAAAGATTCCTCATTGATGGGCCCTGACAATATCCCTGATTGTATCTTAAATACAATAAAGCATGATTTAGTCACACCTCTAACAACACTGCTCAAGCTAAGCCTCCATACAGGTTTTGTACCAAGAGAATGGAGAACAGCTACAGTCCTTCCCTGGAATAAGGGAGAACCTTCCACAAACCTCGGTAATTACAGACCCATAAATCTGACCAGCCTCATATGCAAAGCCATGGGAAGACTTATCATGGAACTAATCAATCAGGACATAGGAAACTTCCAAACACTGGACCTGTTTCAGATTGGATTCATCAAAGGCAGTTCATGCTTACTCAGTTTGCTGGATTTTTTGTAAAGGTCATCAAAGCAATGGATGAAGGCAAAATGGTACACACTGAATACCTTGACTTGGCCAAAGTTTTTGACACAATTCCCCACTCAGACATAGTAGAAAAGCTAAATAAACTGAGAATGAACCCCTGTCACCCACTGGATTGCCAACTGTCAAATAGATAGGATGCAAGAAACCAAAATAGGGGATGTTACCTCCACAAAGAGACCAGTAATCAGTGAAGACCCCAGGATTATTTGCTGGGACCTCTCCTGTTTGGCATTTACTTTCCTGAAGTAAAAGCCAAAACCAAAGGGCTCTGGCTAAGATAGCAGATGACTGCAAGCTAGGAGCAGCCATTGAATCCCCAAATATCTTAGCCATCCTGCAGGAAAGTTTGTTCCAAATAAATTACTGCTGCCAAAATCATGGACTGAAATTAAATGCCAAAAATGCATTATTGTTTCCTTTGGGAAGTCATTTACCCCAGGGAATTCACTTTGACAAGTTGACCAGTTGTTCAGGATTTGGGAACTTATGTAAATGATCAACATGTATCCTTTGTTGTAAGAAAGTCCTTCGTAATTGCACAGCTTATAAACAAAGGGATTACATCTAGATCTAGGGATGTCATTGGCCAGCTTTACTCAGCTCTCATTAGGCCACTCACTGAATATAACGCCCACTTTGGCATGTATATGTCTATATGTCCAGGTACATGCAGAGCCAGATCCAGCACTAGGTGACCGAGGCAGTCACCTATGGACCACTAGCTGGGGGAGCACCCTGCTGGCTAGGGTGCTGCCACAAGTAAAAAAATAGCTACACATCTTCTTTAAGGATGTTCTACTTTAAGAAAAGCCTTATATCCCTTGGTGCATGCTTCTACGCATGCAATGCATGTACATTTATTTGCAATTATACCCATGAAACAGAGAAGAGTAAATATTTCAGTAAGCTAGCTCCGATGGAACAGAATATTTCTATTTGCTGCCATACATCAGAGATCTGCAGAATGATATTCTGTGTGTGTGTGTGTGTGTGTGTGTGTGTGTGTGTGTGTGTGTGTGTGTGTGTGTGTGTATGTGTGTAAAATGCCCTAGGTAATAATGGCAGGTTAGTTAATTTAGCCAGGTAAAATGCTCTAGGTAAGAATGGCAGGTTAGTTAATTTAACCAGACTCAAACCCTGTTCCTTGGCTGCAGGAGAAAAGAGCCTGAATCGTCTTCCCCAACCATACCTCTTAATTTCCAAATACAAGAAATCTGGATAAGACCTTAAATAATGGGGGTACAAACACCCACAAATAGGGGCATATGTCAAATATTGCTCTTATAAGCTTAGTATGTTGCTAGAATAACAGGTTTTGTGTTAGCTTGCATTTTATGAAGGATATGAAGTCTGAAACGCAAATGTTTGCCATTATTTAATGACTTCAATCCTCTGCAGTTTGACAGAAAAAAAAATGATTTTAATTGGAGCAGATCAAAAATATGAGACAAAAATCTGGGCATTCTGCAGAAATCTGGACAGTTGAGAGGTATGATTGCACCCACTACTTTAGTACATTTTCAAGGAAATGTGAGTTTTTCAGTGCATTTTCAAGTAATTGTCAGCTTCAGTGCATTTTCATGGAATTGTCAGCTTCAGTGCATTTTCATGGAATTGTCAGCTTCAGTGCATTTTCATGGAATTGTGAGCTTCAAGGCAAAAGAAGTTCACTGCTGCTCGTGCTGTCTTCAGTGTGCAAATGGACATCACTGTAGTAATAAATTTAAAAGTTGTGTTATTAGCACAACAGGTGGTATGATTGCTTTTGATGCAGAAAGCCATGGGTTCTAGCCCCACATCATGTAGCTATATTGTTGTTACTGTGTTATACTTTAAGGGGAGTGGAGGTGCTACAGTCTGGAGTTTGTTCTCCTTTGGATGAGATACCTAGTAATTATAAAAGTCTTGTCAGTTTGCCATCCATTCCCTACTACAATATTACTAGCTTGCCATTTTTCTTAATGTAACATAGGAACTTTACTCTTCAAGGGCATCAGGCACTGAATTTGTAGATGAAGCACTGAAATATAATGCTGTTTGAAAGCAGCAACCTCCTCGTTAGTTGCAGATCTTTTTAATGTGGAATTATTCAGATGGCTTTTACTTCTGCACAGATTGTGCATTATTCAGTGATATTTGTGGATTGCAATGACAGAAGTTTGAGTGGCCTTTTATGTCTGAAATGTCCTGAAATGGGTAGTTTTGTCATTATTGGGTTATACACTTTGTTTCATTGCTTACAGGAAAAAATGTTCAAAACTACAAATTTAAAATACATTCTAACAAGTGGTCCTGCGTTCTACAAGAAATATAATTTAATACAATCAGAACACATGCAAGCATGCATGCCATATCCTAAAAATGTGTGCAAGGGGCCTATGGTTTGAAAAGACCCCAAAGGTAAACTTAATCCAATGGCCAGATGCATTTTCTTTGAATGTGGGTTTTAAGGCTGTTTCAATGAATGTGAGTTTCAAGGGCAGATAAGTTTACTTTTAATGCCAAGTCTGTTTTCATTGTGAGACTGCATTGTTTTGTTTAGCAAATGTCTCAGTGTTCCTGCTATAAAATTTGAAATAAATGTTTTAAATTAAATCTAAATATCTGTAATTGTAGAAGTAAAGAATAACATAGTATGCACACTGACAGGTTTGAAGAGTGTTTATGGCAAATGGGGAGAAATAGCCAAGTAATGAGACACTGGAATGAATGCAGGGTGGGGGAGATGCTGCTGGGGTGCTGTTGTGTGTGCAGGGGAGCTGCTGTGTGTATATGGGGCGACCCACATCTATTACCCTGCCTAGGGCCCTATTTGGCCATGGTCTGGCTCTGGATACATGCAACAACTAGAATGCCCACAGGGATAACCTTACTAAAAGGTTACAAGGCCTAAACCATATGCCTACATGAACCAACTCAAAGCACTGTCAGTCCACTCGGTATCCTACAGACTGCTAAGAGCTGACCTGTATCTGCCATATAAGGCATCCTCTGAGCTAATATTGATGGATTTACTGCACATCAGCAAATCAAATGGCATAAGAAATATTTGGTTTATGGATCAAAACCACTTCTACAACAACAATAGAATGGTTTGGATGGACAGGTATATCTCACAGAGGATATTGCTGCTCTGGGACAGACTTCCCATCCACAAAAAACAAAAAAGTTCATCCCTTTCCATATTTCAGAGTAACTTGGATCTATGGATGGGAAACAGAACATTTTCCACAGGACTGCCCCCTGTACTACTAATGGACAGAGGCAATTCCTAAATGATCTCTCCCATGCATGGGTCCTCTCAAATTATGTATGGTATGATCCCAGTTATCCTCATTTAGGGTAATATAAAATTATCAACCATCAGATAGGTATGGCCAATGTCTAACCAAATAGGATAGTTTAATTTGAGCAGGAAAAGGAAAATTGGATGGGCTTAGAATATTCCACAAGGGCAGCTCGCCTAGTACGTACCTACGAACCTATTCAACAATAGCAAACAAGAAAATGTTTAATAACATCAGTAGATCACTTAAGATGAAAATTAGAATGAAGAATATAAGTTTTGAAAACAAACTTACTGTGGATGCTAATAATAAGAAAAGGCTTTATAAGTATATTAATAGTATCAGTAATTCTTATTAGCCAGTAAACTCTATATAATCTGGAGGCAGTAAAATAAATGATCATTTGAAGTTAGTACATGGTGAATTCATAAAGATTACCACGAAGTATACACTATGAATTCAAGAATAGCCCTACTACAATGCTTGTGTTCTCTATTCATTCAAAAAGGTTACACTAGTGTGTGTGTGTGTATATATATATATATATATATATATATATATATATATATATATATATATATATATATATATATTGTGTGTGTGTGTGTGTGTGTATATACCTTTTGTCTGGTCCAGGTATTGCATCCCCCTGATCCAGTAGTCACAGGCATGATGCCTCAATATGGTGATATACATCTTGCTGTCAATACTGGACATATTTAATTCTTAGTCTTATGCAAGGTTCCTAACCTGTGTTAAGGGTAGTGTGCAGTCTGATTCACAATGTTTTTTACCAGGCCATATGTCCCAGAAGTATCACTGCATGGCTGAACTCTGGCTTATGCCTTTTTGGTCAATGGACAATATAATGCGGATTACTTGACTGACATGATTACTTTAGTTTTTGTTAGTCTATTCAGTACTTTGCGCAATCTGGAGCTTATCTTGTTTTACCTACATATGTTGCACATACTGTTTTTTCACTGTCTGCACTGGATAAGGAACCTTCATTCTGAGCACCTAATTTCCATGCTTCATGTCGCTGGTCATTGGCAGATGTCTGAAGCTTATGCTAAGGATGTGACAAGGATGTAATGCATATGGCATCTGCATATTTTGCAAGTGGCAACATAAAATAAAATGCTCGGCATATATTGTTCATGAGATTGTTGTTTCTGTCATGTTTGTACATCTTGGCCTATAGATACCAGTTTATTAATTTATATGTAAAACTCGTTGACTAAACTATTCAGATATTTAACAGATATGCATCATTCCATAATATTATTATTGTTCCTTGTTTACTATTTATTATAGTAATTTACATAGAACAGCCAATATTTTGTTGGATTGGAATGAAAATTGTCAATACAGACATTATAGTTTTATTTATATTGTTACATGTTGTGATGTAAGTGTTAGAATAATCTATAGGCTTTTTAGCACCAAGGATGTCTTTATATTTGCTCAGAATGCTGCATGATTTAGAATTTTCTAAAGAGTATTAGCAACTACTATATCTGAATTCTCTGTTTTAGCTATATTTCAGGCAATGCCTTCATTTCTGAAGATGACATCCCTGTTTTATGATAATTCTTCTGTTAAGTAAACTGAAGCATTTGTTCTTGTTCAACCAGCATGTTGTCCCTAACTTCCATGCAAAGAGGATATACCACCCTCAAAACATCGGGCATAAAATAAATAAATGAAGCTGAGTTATTCAAAGGAAATGGGATATTCAACATTAAAACATCAATGGTTTTAAATAAATGGTATAGTCTACATTAGATTGTTGATAGGTTTAAGACTTATGAATTGAAGTGTCTATTAGTAGTTTCTGTAGCATTTTATATGAGATTGCTGATCTGACTAGCAGTGATACTCAAAGGGCAAAAGTGTAATGCTGTCTGATTGTAAACCCTTGGAAACGAGCGTGTGTGAGACGGGCTTCTGTCTACACACCCTCCTTTCTAATTGTAATCAGCTAGGATAGCCACTTGTTCTGTACAGCAGGGCACTGTCTCTTTTATCCTTTTACCCTTTCATGGTTCACAACAAGCTTAATTACTCCTATCACAGAAAAATTCACTTGTGTGATCACAGCTTGCTGGTGGAGTATCATCAAAACATCTTTTTCTGCGAATGAGTCTCGCAGTTAACATAAATGAAATTGCATGTCAGCTTAGTGGCTATCGTGTTCCTTACAAGCCTTCATAAAAAAAAAAAAGCTTTCACGCAACAGTACTGCTGTGTCAGAGTGACAAGCATTTGCTTGACGCATTGTATAATTTCTAAGAAAACTGCTGTTGCATTTACTATATTTCAGACTTTTAATATTTTCTGTGTAAAATGCTTATTAATCTGGGTAATAGCAGGATGGTACTGCGATTCACGTTTCTTTCCCCTGTCAAAGCTATTACAATGTTCTGCAAACTTGCAATACCTACATTACACATTTTGACTAATTCAGGTTTGCCATACTGAATTGGCTGCTGTCATCTTTAAGCATGTCTTTTGGATGTGCGAGGGGGACAGAATGAATGTTTGCATTTTACAAGTGCAGTCCAACAGAACTCCCAATAAAAAGGCTTCACATTGTTCATAGTGTTAACTGTAATACAAATCCTGTTATTTACTATGCCCACCCTTATACCATCAATAATTATGTCAGACTGACTCATTTTAATCTTAAATCTTCTACTTGCAAACTTTTGCAAAGTCATCTGAAGTACAATGACCGTATTGTGACATCAAACAGTTGTGGTAGCTGGCATTCTAATAACCTGTCTCTCTCTACCCAACAGATTCAGCAAAACTTGTAGGAAAGACACAGCCAAGCTAGTCTTAAACCTCCTGTAGCAAGGCCTGTGGAATATATGCCTTAAGGGCATATCAGTGTTTCATCTGCTTGGCTTCTTAACACCCATGAGTTTTTACTTTTTAAGTCTTAATGGGTACATTCAAGGCGATAAAGCCAAACTCAACTAGCTGTAAACATGCATGTTTCAGACTTCATGAAGTTGAAATATTGATATGTCCTTAAGGGTAATTTGCATATTCATAGGAAAGTAATAGGCTAGCAGCCCTTGTGGGCCATTTTAAGCCTAGCCAATTTCCCTTCAGAGTGGTGTAGCAGTTAGCGTTGTTGCCTCACAGCAAAAGGTTCTCCAGTTTGATTCTTGGCTAGATTGTCGTCTGTGAAGAGTCTGCATGTCCTCCCTGCATTCCTGTGGGTTTCCTCCAGGTGATCCAGTTTCTCCCACATTTCAAAGAACTACAATAGGTGGATTGTACACTCTAAACTGGCTCAAAGTGTGCGAGTACATGTGGTGCACCATCTGAGGAGGTTTGGGCCTTCAGCTAACAACCTGAACCCATAAAACCCATAGCTGCTCCAGAAACAATGAGTGATGAAAGGTGCTCTTTGCCTGATGTACCACATGGTGCATAAACAGGAAAGATAAACAGAATCCTTTCAAAGGTGAAAATCAAACCTTGTGATGGTGAGCTAAACATCTTGACCCTTGTACCAATCCAAAAGTTTTAATGTATTTAACGTATTAAACCACAATAAATATACTGTATTTTTTCATAAGTAGTTACAAGGCTTGCTGCTTTTGTGGGCCATTTTAAGACTAGCCAATTTCCCTTCAGAGTGGTATAGCAGTCAGCGTTGCGCCTCACAGCAAAAGGTTCTCCAGTTTAATTCTCAGTTTGGTTGCCTTCTGTGAAGAGTCTGCATGTCCTCCATGCATTTGTGTGAGTTTCCTCCAGGTGATCCAGTTTTCTCCCACATTCCAAAGAATTGCAGTAGGTAGACTGTACACTCTAAATTGGCCCAAAGTGTGCGAGTATGTGTGGTGCACCATCTGAGGGGGTTTGGGCCTTCAGCTAACAACCTGAACCCATAAAACCCGTAGCTGGTCCAGAAACAATGAGTGATGAAAGGTGCTCTTTGCCTGATGTACCACATGGTGCATAAACAGGAAAGAGAAAGATAATCCTTTCAAAGGTGAGAATCAAACCCTGTGATGGTGAGGTAAACATCTTGACCCTCGTACCAATCCAAAAGTTTTAATGTATTTAACGTATTAAACCACAGTAAATATACTGTATTTTTTCATAAGTAGTTACAAGACTTGCTGCTTTTGTGGGCCATTTTAAGACTAGCCAGTTTCCCTTCAGAGTGGTATAGCAGTCAGCGTTGCGCCTCACAGCAAAAGGTTCTCCAGTTTAATTCTCAGTTTGGTTGCCTTCTGTGAAGAGTCTGCATGTCCTCCATGCATTTGTGTGAGTTTCCTCCAGGTGATCCAGTTTTCTCCCACATTCCAAAGAACTGCAGTAGGTAGACTGTACACTCTAAATTGGCCCAAAGTGTGCGAGTATGTGTGGTGCACCACCTGAAGGGGTTTGGGCCTTTAGCTAACAACCTGAACCCATAAAACCCATAGCTGCTCCAGAAACAATGAGTGATGAAAGGTGCTCTTTGCCTGATGTACCACGTGGTGCATAAACAGGAAACAGAAAGAGAATTTCCTTTCAAAGGTGAGAATCAAACCCTGTGATGGTGAGCTAAACATCTTGACCCTTGTACCAACCGAAATGTTTTAACATATTAAACCACAGTAATGAACATAATGTATTTGTTCATAAGTAGTTATAAGGCTGCTTATGAACAATACATTATGTTCATTACTGTGTTTATGCAACATGTTATAAGGCTAGCTGCTTTTGTGGGCCATTTTAAGATGAGCTCATTTCTTTTTCAGAGGCAAGGATCAAACCATGTACTTTGTGTCTGTGAGGTAAACACTTTAGCCATTATATCAATCCCTATCACATAACTTGCATGGGCCTGCACTCAAATATTGCATGGACCAGCACTAAAGGAGGTTTAGAGTATTACACTGTGAAGACTCTAGCATGGCTGGGTCTTTTCTTGCAGTTTTTACTGAATGGCTTGTCTGTATGACCTTTTTATCCATTGGTTTGGACCCAATGCAGATTCAGAGACATGGTAACTAATATCCCATCCTTTTGCATTCCTGTTTGCACAGTCTTCTTAGCTCAGTGATTTGGCTAAGAAGCATCATTATGTTTGCACTTCTGTAGAGTGCCCATAACTGTAGATATCTGCAGCTGCATGTCACACTATCACGCAAACAAAAAGAGCACATCACTACCAGACATGATGTTAAGGTACTGACAACCAAACTGTGCAAAACTGCATGTGGACGAGCCAAGATGGAAATGACAGTCATGAAAGCAGCAGCCTAACTCTGAGATATCTTGTCAGTAGCATGATGACAGCAGCAGAAATCCCATGTCATGTAGACCATGACATCTTCATGCAGAAATCCCATGTCATGTAGACCATGCCATCTTCATGCAGAAATCCCATGTCATGTAGACCATGCCATCTTCATGCAGAAATCCCATATCATGTAGACCATGGCATCTTCATGGAGCCATCTCAAGTGAACAGGCAAGCAATACTCAACTCTTAATTTTAGTAATCACAGATGTTGTGACTGAGCTAGACACAAATATAGGATCACAATTGCAACTGGCTACAAAGATGGAGAGAAATAAGGTGGGAAACTACAGCATCTTAGATTATCTTGAAATAAGAGAAGTTGTGACAGGATATCGCACCATTTTCAAATGTGTAGAGCAACACAGGAAAGTATATTTCTAAATTGTCTAAAGTGAATAATAAATGTCAGATCAGGTGGCTTTTGAGTGACCCACTGTATAAATAAACACAATATGCCATGGTTCACAAGGTTAGTGCACACTGACATTTGCATGCAGTCCTGATTATGAGCTGATTTGTAGAAAATAATCACCCTGCTGTCAGTTTGTAAAGAAATGGACTTATGCCACAAATGCCTCGAGCAGTACAGATGTTTATCCCACAGTGAGAGAAACCTTCAGACTGTTGCCTAGTACTGCTGGAAATGAGCTAATGGTTAGACAATATAATAATCCTGATGACTCCTAGTTCCCTACAGAGGAATAAAAAACAGCTATACATGTGACGTCTCTTCTGTCACTTGCCTTCTCTGTATGCTGTCTGCTTTGCAAAGACTCCTTCCATTGAGCAAGGGTGCCTTAATAACGAATGAAAAGATAAAGTTGAGCAGCCTTTCCATTTTGAGAATGACAAAACAGCTGTAGCACTTTCCTGTTGTGCTAAAGTAAGATTTTCACGTATGCACTTTCACAGTGTTGCATCAGTATATTACATACTGGAGGAACTACAGCTGGACTGTTTAGCTAATGAAAGTAAATGGATGAATTTAAACAGAAAATCAATTGTTGTGGACTGATTATGAAATGCAGAATAGTTCCAAAAGAAGCATTGCACAGGTCATACTGCTCACCATGTAAATGCCTGTCATTAGAATATGAAACTTAGATCAAAAATAATCTATAATAATAATAATGTACATGCTACATGTTGGATAATTTAGTTCTGTGTTTGTGGTTTAACAGTATGAAAGATAAAGGTGTAAATATTAATGGAAACTCTCACTAGTGACACTTGTCAAAACTGTCAGGAGTAATAGTTACATGATCACCTGATGTGCCTGATAACTATGAAGAAGATCAAACAGAGTTATTCATGTAACTCAGCACGTACCTTCGTGTAACTCAGCACGTACCTTCCCAATGTTAGAATAGGTGCATGATGTAGAAATGAGTCCTAACATATTAAGCTACAGAAAAAAAGATAAAGGATGTCTGAAGGAGAATGAAAAATGCAGAAGGTCCCCTTCTTTTGCATGTTTAATGACGTTAAAGAAAATTTTTCTCATATATGCAACTATGTGAAGATGGAACAATGAAAAACAAAATATGAAAGCTATAGAAAAGTGATAGTACATGATGAAAACTGCAGAATTTCACAAAATACTGTTTGCATAACTCTGCGAAATGTGTTGATTTCTTATGCAAAAACAAATTAAACAAATACTGAAATAAAACACAAGAATATGATTAATGATATGGTAAATCAGAGTAGCTTTGAATGCCATTATATCTTAGACTAATAACATTGTCTAAAGGATGCCTAACACAACAGAATGTCTTCTCCTGTTTTCTTTTGCAGATTACACATACCCCCGGATTCATGAAGCTCGGCGCAAGGCCGGTGTAAGGCGTGCGCCGGCAGTGCAGTGTATAATCGGCGTAGCAGCGCCACATGCATAGTAATGAGTGCGCGCCACAACCACAACCACGTGCAGAGGGCACGTGCGCGAGCCCAAGTAGGATGCGCCCGTAGGCGTGGCCAAGCCGGCAGGCGAGGAGCAACCTAAAGTGCTGACTGTCACAGGCCGCCTGCAATAGTAACCGCACCAGCCAGTGTCCGTGGATAATGAAACGTATGCAGAGTATGCAACATAGTACCCGTTTACACAAAACGGAGAACCAAACATTAACCCATGAAGTCCAAATTGTACCCGTCCAAGGAACAAAGGATACGTGTAATACCGTGTCCGTCACGCAATGCACTGTCAGTGGGCATACCCAGTGAAGGTGTACCGCAGCATGTCAGCGCGCCGCACCTACACACAAGTAACCCCATGGGCATGGTCACCAGCAGTAGTGAGAGTACACAGCCGGGCAGCCGTGTCTATATAACAACCAGAAGGAAACCAGATACCCTAAACACAGACAAACATTTGCATAGCAACATGTACTACACCCAGCAACGTGCCGTGATACACATAGGATGGCGATGTCAAGTGTAATATCCAGAAGCAGAACCCATGCATGCAAATGTAATACACAACAGCCCCGTCATAGCACGTAACCCACACCCATGTACGACCGTCCACCCAACCCAGCTAGCAGCCATGTGCAGCTGCACACCTACACACAGTGGGTATACCTCAAATGTAGTATGAAGTATTGTCCTAGGCAGTGCCACGCGTGCAAATATGTACCCGACATGTCAACATCCCACCTCAGGTACTGATATCCAAATGGCTGCATGTGAATGTGTCGGCAGAATGTGTACATCCCGCATGTGGTATGGACCTGTCGAAACCCCATAGGTGTTCACACGCCACGGTGTCCATAACTGTACACATCTGGACAAAGCAGTATGTGCAGCCACTGTACCAATGATTAGCTATGCAGACATGTCAAACACAACACATAGGGTGGAACATCCGCCCACCAAGCAGGACACCCCAACAGGGTGCCACATGCACAGAAGGTGAAGGTGGGACATCACACGTAGATAATAGTGGTGCCGGATGGCCAAACACCCACGGCCAATGCAATGGATTGAATAACACGTATATGCCTGGATGAATGGGTATGTCATATCATGGGAATAGGCTAAGCTATCCAACATAATAGCCATGCGTACCAGATACAAACTGTCAGTAACATGCAGTAGTAATGCAGGAAGGCATACATGACTGTGGGAATATCACAGGACATATGGCATGTGCCAAGTGTCGACGCATGACACAAATGTCCAGGATGGTTCCCCCTGCAAAGAGGAACATGTGCCAACCCCACCCCCCACTGATGTATCGGCAGTGGAAACACAACCCAAACACATACCAACACCACCGTCCATCCCATGATAGCAACGGAGGCCAGTCAAAGACCACCATGATCGTGCACAAACAGGGACACGTGTAACCGTTGCCCTGACAACCCCCCACAGGCCAACGAATGATAGTATGGACATATGCATGTAATGCTGTGAAGGATGTGTGGTAGTCCTCAGTATCACAGAGGTAGGTACACAGATACACTGTAATCAACCGTGACATATGTGCACTGTACACATCATACCTGCAGGTAATATATAGTTCAATCATGTGCCACAGAAATATCCACGTACGAATGAGGACAGGGGATAGACAAGTGTGAATGGGACAAACTATGAACATAGGTTCATAGGTTCACAGTAGGCTATCCGCCCAAGGGCTTCTATAAGCCTAGCCCATAGTTATGTTGCCCTCGCCACCCCTTCAGTTTGAAGAAAACTATGCCTATTATATTGCTGTACCTCTGTCAAGCAGTGACACTGAAGTAATCCCTGGGGTATATCTGCAATCTCCCATCCATTGGTCAAGATTCCTCTTGAACAAGGCCAGCGAGGTGCTCTGCCTCACATGTACTGGGATGTTGTTCCACAGCATAGTGAGTGTCTGGGTGATGAATCTGTCCCTCCAGCATGTTCTATTAATGACTGTGTCAAGGTTTAAGTCACCTGCCCTTGTGGTTCTGAGGGATCTAGATTCTTTAGGTGAAGCATAGTCATCAAATCTGGGTTCGACATAGCCTTGTATATCAGGCACAGGTCACCTCTGAGCAAGTGGTATGCGACTGAATAGAGCTGGAGTCCTTTCAGTCGGGCAGCATAACACATATTCCTGAGACCCTGCATCTGTTTGGCGATGAACTGTTGGGGCCTTACCAGCTGCTGCAGGTGTCAGGTCAGATACATTCCGAATGGGGCATTGTACTCAATCATAGGTCTAATGAGTGATGAGTACAGGGGGACGATGACCTCCCCTGATCTAGATGTGAATCCCTTCATGATCAGGTGGGCAATGTAGAAGGTCTACCTAACTACTTTAGCAACGTATGTGTCGAACGAACGGTTACTGACAACCTGGGTCCCCAGATCCCTGGTAACTTCCTCTGTGCTCAGTGGATTGCCACCTATATGGTAGCTAGGGGTAACCTTGTTCTTCCCGAAGGGTATGAATATGCATTTCCTGGCATTTAGCTGTAGGCCATGTCTCTGGCACCAGTTATCCATATCTGTGAGGCCCTTCTGAAGGATATCTGTGTCAGATGTGTGTCCGACTATGGCACCCAGTTCGCAGTCATCTGCAAACATTGTCAGCCATAACCCCCCCTGTGTTTGCTTGTACATTGGAAATGTAGATGCTGAAAAAGAGTGGACCCAGGACTGAGCCCTGTGGGACACCACCTGTGACCGGCTGTGAGTCCGACATGGCGCCAGCAACTCTGACCATGTGGGTTCTGTCACTTAGCTAGTTTGCAACCCATCCTGCGATGTATGGGTTTACATTCAAGCTGATGAGTTTATCAATGATACCTGAGGGGGGTATTGTGTCGAAGGCCTTTGCCAGGTCGAGGTAGGCTGTATGGACTGCTTTACCCTCATCAATGGCCTTGGTGACTGTTCCTAAAAAGTCAACCAAGTTTAAAAGGCATGATCTGCCTTTGACCAAGACAAACTGGGTTGGATCCAAAGTATGCAAGTCCCCTATGCCTTTATCTATGAGTTCCATTATGATCCTTCTCCATGGCTTTGCAGATAAGGCTTGTCAAGCTAATGGGACGGTAATTACCAGGGTCAGTGGAGGCACCGCCCTTGTGAAGTGGGACTACAGTCGCCTTGCACCACTACTTGGGTACGTATCCTGAGGTGAGGCTAAGATTAAACAGCTGTCCTAACTGTGGGTTTAATTCCTCATTGAGTTCATGGAGTACACAGCTGGGACACCATCTGGTCCCATGGATGCTGTGTTCACTGCCTTGGAGAGAGCATTTCCCACCTGTGCGTTACAGATGTTCTGAGGGCTACAATCCTCTGGTATAGATATCTCTCCATGTGGGGGGGGGGAGTTTGCACCGAACCTGTCAGCCAGTATGTTGGCAATGTGTGTAGGTTCAGTAATCTTCACATCATTCTGAACCCAGTCTGAGCATATCTGGGAGTGTCCTCCCAGGTGTCTAACATAGCTAAAGAAGGCCTTATGATTGTCTTTCGAGTCCTTGGTGATTTATCTGTCGAATTTGCCCTGGATGATTTCATGAGAGCTTGTAGTTCTTCACATATAAAGAGCAAGGGTGTCTTACCTTACAAGGATTCTGCTCTATCTTGTAGTAGCTTCCTCCTTTCGTTGTAGAGCTTGTGTATGGCTGGGGTCCACCAGACCAGATGCTTGGCTTTGGTACAAAGAGTCTCAGTTTTGTATGGGATTGCCTGATCCATGCAGTCCTGTAGGTGCTGGTAGAA
The DNA here is from genome assembly GCF_019279795.1 of Protopterus annectens. Lineage (NCBI taxonomy): Eukaryota > Metazoa > Chordata > Ceratodontiformes > Protopteridae > Protopterus > Protopterus annectens. The sequence continues at coordinate 1,102,160,440 of NC_056731.1, forward strand.
GGCATATGTAAGTGATTCAGCGGTTTGAGTAATGTTTACCACTGGCTCAGGGGCCTTAAAGGAGACCACACTAGTGTTTAGAAGTGTGAAGTCGGCTTTTGAGAAAGGCATATGTATGGTAACCGGCACCACCCACAGCATTGTATGCCAATAGCAGAAGCTATTGTAGGTTGTCCAAACACACGTGTCCGTACACATGGAACATCATAGCAATAAACCACGCCCGGATGTGGGTAATGCTAGATATACCCACAGCAGACATGGTGCGTTCCTGAGGCTGATGCTCGAGGGACCACACACATAGCCGGCCTTAGGCATAGGCCAACTAGGCAGCCGCCTAGGGCGCCGCTCTACTAGGGGCACTTTCCCAGTATTTATTTGGTGTAGGTAGACCAGGATGGGGGTAGCGGGTGATGTGGTGGGGGCACCATGGAGTCCTTTTGCTTAGGGTACCACTTGACCTAGGGCCGCTCTTGCCGTGGGTAAATACAGCAGTACCCACACCCAGACACGGGTCATTGCTAGTATGCCATATCATCTATGGAAAGAAACCATATATTCCCAGACATAATGGCACAGCATAATGCCTGTCCGCCGCCCAAACGCAGACATACGGCACCCGTGGCGCGAGATGTCCGTTACCAATATTGACACTGTCTCGCTATGTGAAACAAAGTCAACATAGCGATTCAATACTAAACAGCAACGGAGAGCTCGATGTCCCCGTTGCTGAGCTGTTCAACCTGTTCCGCCATGTTAAATGTGTGTAGCAGAGCGGGACTGCCCCAAACTAAGCAACGGACATGTCCGTGGCTCAGTGAAAGCCGTCACGCAATGTTAAACCCATGTAATATAGCGAGACAGGTTATAAATACCGAGGTTTAGTAATGGAAATAGGTCCGGTCGACCAGACCGTGTGCAATTACTATAACAAGATCTACAACGGGCACGCCGGCCAATCAGCGCACACGGTTAGGAATAATGGGGGGGGATATGGTATCATAGACACGGACAAACCGTGCCCATGTGACTCGTCTGACATTCGTGCACGGTCAGGGCAGTTCCATACACTAGGCGGACAAGACCAAACCCAAAGCACCACAGGAACACCCTGACAATCGAAGGCCTGTATGCATAGGGGATATAAGCTCCTGTGATCTGAATATCCCTGCGGTCATGACATATGCATCCTGGGCCATGAGCGGGAGGGAATAAGGAATGTTTAACATGTAGTACCGCACCTTTCCCAGCAGGAGAATGGATGCCTGTGACGTACGTGAGTGCGGGGGGGGGGGGTGAGATATGTAAATTTAGCTAAGTACCATGGGTATGTATATAAATGAGACAGAACAGCTAACGTGTAGTGGTCACAGTAACCGGCAAACCTGAATGCAGTCCCGTTTGAATTACGACTATAGAACATATAAATGTGAACGTGTACGTAATGCGTCCATGCCGCAAAGACTGTTACATGTGTAAAGGTGAAAGTGCGTTCCGCACACGTCCGTCAACCGGATCAGAGATATGTTACCGGAACAGTCACAACTAACACAGACCATGTAACCACACAGACCCAGTAAATATATGTAAACAGAATACGGATATGCATGTGCGCCTGCGCGTAACCCACAATTAGGAAATGCAAGTGCGCGTGTGTGTGTGTGATCCGCTCACAGCAGGGAAAGTTAAGGCTGTGTCCTCCACGTCAATTATACATGTCTCAAAACTGTCAGCCTCTGAAAGTATGGAATCGGGCAATGCCATGTAAAGTACCGTTAGAAATAGTGAGAAGCACATGCTATGTGATAAGACAAACATAGAATGTGGATAGAATAACGTGTGTGATAGTAGTATGGATTGACGACGGTTATGCATCTGTAACCCGACCCACTTGTCAGAAGGTGCCCCTGTACGAATTGTGTTCAGTTGGCTCACACTTGTTGACCGGGCTAGGCTAGCTGGATATATGTCCAGTGTCAGCAGAGGCCCGTGGAGAAATGCTCCACACACAATAATAGCACAACATACCAAAGTACTCATATATGTAACCAAAAAAGAACAACAATAGAAAGTGTCCTGAAAGGACTGGTTACACACAGATCCCAGACGACAGAGAAATATATGGCCAGTGGAAGCACGTCACAATTACGGGATCAGGTCCCTATAGAAGCAAGAAGGTCTCACATGACACGCCAGCGAATTGCCAGATAGACACAGGTCAATGTAACACACAGTAAGATTAAGGGCCAACCAGCCGTACACCATGCCAGAACCTGTACAGTGGAAAGGTATGGCATGGTAATAGATGTGTGTACACAGGTAATCCATAAACAGTAACAAAGTAAGGTATGGAACGAGGGGTTCACATGTATATATCTACACACAGCAGTCTGACGGCCCGTATATATGACGCATGGACATAGATTTGTCACTTGAAAACAAGATGTAAACAACTACAGTTTATTCCATATCATATTGATATAGTTATAATACAGTCATATTTATATTTAACATTGTGATTCTTATTTACATTCATATTTATACAAAATATGCATTTAATTGTACTTATTTATTCCATGATTTGGAATCTTAATGCAACAATTATACACATTAATATACAATATCATTATCAACACACTACATTCTAAGGTTTACTCACAACAATTATCAACTATGTTTCAATATACTGATTGTATTGACCAATATTGTATTTATATTAACACATTGTTGTTGTATTAATGTTTCCATTAAGTAATGTATGCAACACTGATTTGTATATGTCACTTTATCATCAAGACTTGGAGCACTTTCCACTTAACTATGAGCAAGTTTATTGATTAATTGTCTTTAAACTGACTCTGAAGGAAGTATATAAGGGACAACTATCTAATGTATTTCGTACTCTGACGATGCCCCATGTTAGTGGGTGAAAGCGCTCAGTATCTTTGGACTGTGGAGCGTATCGTTTTTGTCATCGTCTGTTTTGGTCTGGTTTATGTTCAATAATGTCTTTTACGAAGATGACCAGGACTCAAGGTATGCTGTATTTCTGCTTACTGGCACATGGATATAGATAGGCCAAGTAATACATAATATGGGCAGTCAAACAGACATCCGCGATTGGGGAACATACAGCATCAGTCAAAACCACTGGCCAGATGGTGACAGTCCAACAAGTTCTACACTTTACATATGCACACTGGTGTCCATTGTAGGACTCCAAAAATTGATCCGTTCGCAATATCAACCAGCTGCGATCGACCCAGAAGAAATGACAGCCGTGACTACGGCACATCTAGACATATGCACCACCAGCGTGTTTAAGGTTGATGACAAGTGTCCATGAAATGCAGGACATATGAACAGAAATCCCCAGATTGTCGAGTCCATAGAAGTGCGTCCACATCCCAGTCCCGCACACATGAAGGATGTGTAATGTGTACCGTCGAGGGTTGCAGCCATGGGATCCTGGGTATGCAGAAATGGGGCTCGGTGTTGTTTGGCAGATAATCCGTTGGCCCGCCCCGTGGGAGGCTATGTGGGTATAGCACATGCCTTACTCCCCACTAATGATGCAAAGCATCCACCGGATAATGCTGAAAGCAGGTGTGAAATGTGTACAGCCCTATATCAGTGTCCAGTAGGCAATTCCCATGGATGGACAAGCGTACGACCAAGATGGCACCCATAACTGGAAACCTGGTGGAATTACACAGCTGCAGTAAGGCATAGCACAGGAAATACAGATAGGGACTACATTAGACATTCTCCATACAAAGTCAGACCGTCGTGCGAATACCGGCGTACACAGCTCTCAATCTGCCATCACCAAAATGGGGATCACTCGCTTCCATAATGCGGAACAAATGGGCGACCTGTGGAACACATACTAATGGCTCACTAACAACTTCAACTAGGAAGGTCATAGGATGGTTAAACTATGGCGTTCCCACTTATAAAGAAGATCCTTTAATGAATTAATATGATTAATGTCAATTGACCATGGAATACACCTAATCAACACAAACTAACCGCTGGCACCTTATGGCACACAATCCAAAAAACACATAGGTAGATGAAACAGTCAATGTAGAAATTGTCCAGGACAGTGCCCAAATGGTATAAAAAGGTTCCTTTATATACAAGTAAGCGCTTTCACCCGTAGGCTCCGTCAGACTTACACATAACATAAAAGCATCCAGGCTTTAAATATCCCTCCTTACACTTTCATTCGTCAATTTCTCATCAAACAATGAACAATTAACCCCAGCATATAAAGCGCAGACGCAATGTTAAATACACACACATATATTAACATCTTTAAAAACATCCTATTAAAACATGTATTATATTATATTGTACTATGCCTAATTCCCATCAATTATATATCTAACAATATATATAGAAAATATGTATATTATATCAATGTAAAACAGTGGTAAACAACTGAAAGAGTGGACTAATAGGTGTTAAATGTATAGCTGTACCTAAACTACATTCCTGTTATTTGGGTTTAAGCCACCTGCTTCTCAAAAGAGGCTTAATCTGTGCTTCATCATTCAGCCCTGGTGTGTGGTCAACTCTCCACCTAATAATCCATCTCAATCCGCATTCTAAAGTATAGTTGATAAGGTCCCCCCCTCTGGGATTAAAATCTAGCCTTTGTAAAACACTGAATGTAAAAGTATGCCTTGGGATGTGCTCATAGCCGGCCGTAGGCATAGGCCAATCTGGCGGCTGCCTAGGGCGCCGCACTAGAAGGGCCACCTTTCTAGTAGTTATGTCATGTAGGTGCACCAGAATGGGGGCACCATGTGTTGTGGTGGTGGGCGCCATGGAGCCCTATTGCCTAGGGCAGCGGTTGATCTAAGGCCGCTGCCGTAGGAGGGGTAGTACGGTCTGCAGGTATGTGCTGAAGTGCACATGAAACAGCGGTCTACAAGGATTTCCCATAGTGGCGACACCTGCACAGATGGCTATAGCGGGACATACACACGACCATGCACACAGCTCAGATAGACATACACACACCATAAACAGGCAATTATACACAAGGTTTATGGTGTGTACGGGTACAGTGTCAGTACAGCAAGGATAGATGTCTGCCACGATATCCAGCAGATGTCTCTAGGGCGTGCCAGAATACGGACCTTGCATGGACAATGAGTGGATATGCATCGTACCACAGTTCTATGTGTCAGCCGTGCAAATATGCGATACATGGGACAGACAGCTGTCCATGCAAGAGCAGCGCTATGGGCATAACATAAGTATGTATATATACATCGAGAGAGATACAGATGGACACATGTGGCAAGGCCGGGAGTGTAACGTACACAGCACCACCCCACCACACCACAGCAGGGCGCACGTGAAGAACACGCTACGGAGGTCGCCAACCACAGCAGGCACACAGGCAGTCCACGAGCTGCGTCTCACCATCCACAAACACAGAGATGTCGGCAGGATATAAGTGTTCTGCGGAAACTCTAAAGCCATAACCTATGAACCCATGCGGCTGGGAGCATAGACACACACACACAGCTGGCAGGCATGGGGATTGACCTTACCCCCACCTACCCAACCGCACAACAGTATGACACAGGTATGGAACGTGCTACGTGGACCACTGAACACAGCACCGTCAGAGGCACATGTCTAGGTGGGTGACAACATCTGTAAAGGAATAGACGCCAATAGCCAAGGTATGTGTTGCAAAGCGTCTAAAATAACTACTCTCTATAGGGGCAGCTGTAAACACACACACACACACGCACACCCCACACACACACGGGGAAGGGCCGGGAGTTGAACCGATGCCTACCTACATGAACAAACTACAGCATGATGCATTTACGAACGCGCTACCGAGGTTACTGAGCACAGTGCTGTCAGAGGCATACTTCTAGGCGGGTGACATCATCCGTAAAGGAATAGATGCCAATAGCCAAGGTATGTGTTGCGAAGCGACTAAAGGAACTACTCTCACCAAGGGCAGCTGGAAACACACACACACGGGGAAGGGCCGGGAGTTGAACCTACGCCTACCTACATGAACACACTACAGCATGATGCATTTACAGAATGCGCTACCGAGATTACTGAGCACAATGCTGTCAGAGGCATACTTCTAGCGGGTGACATCATCCGTAAAGGAATAGATGCCAATAGCCAAGGTATGTGTTGCGAAGCGACTAAAGGAACTACTCTCACCAAGGGCAGCTGGAAACACACACACACCTCACACACATACACGGGGAAGGGCCGGGAGTTGAACCTATGCCTACCTACATGAACACGCTACAGCATGATGCATTTACAGAACTCGCTACTGAGATTACTGAGCACAGTGCTGACAGAGGCATACTTCTAGCGGGTGACATCATCCGTAAATGAATAGATGCCAATAGCCAAGGTATGTGTTGCGAAGCGACTAAAGGAACTACTCTCACCAAGGGCAGCTGGACACACACACACACACACACACACGGGGAAGGGCCGGGAGTTGAACCTACACCTACCTACATGAACACACTACAGCATGATGCATTTACAGAACGCGCTACCGAGATTACTGAGCACAGTGCTGTCAGAGGCATACTTCTAGCGGGTGACATCATCCGTAAAGGAATAGATGCCAATAGCCAGGGTATGTGTTGCGAAGCGACTAAAGGAACTACTCTCACCAAGGGCAGCTGGAAACACACACACACACACACACGGGAAGGGCCGGGAGTTGAACCTACGCCTACCTACATGAACACACTACAGCATGATGCATTTACAGAATGCGCTACCAAGATTACTGAGCACAGCGCTGTCAGAGGCATACTTCTAGCGGGTGACATCATCCGTAAAGGAATAGATGCCAATAGCCAAGGTATGTGTTGCGAAGCGACTAAAGGAACTACTCTCACCAAGGGCAGCTGGAAACACACACACACACACCTCACACACACACGGGGAAGGGCCGGGAGTTGAACCTATGCCTACCTACATGAACACACTACAGCATGATGCATTTACAGAACGCGCTACCGAGATTACTGAGCACAGTGCTGTCAGAGGCATACTTCTAGCGGGTGACATCATCCGTAAGGGAATAGATGCCAATAGCCAAGGTATGTGTTGCAAAGCGACTAAAGGAACTAAGCTCACCAAGGGCAGCTGGAAACACACACACACCTCACACACACACAGGGAAGGACCGGGAGTTGAACCTATGCCTACCTACATGAACACACTACAGCATGATGCATTTACAGAACGCGCTACCGAGATTACTGAGCACAGCGCTGTCAGAGGCATACTTCTAGGCGGGTGACATCATCCGTAAAGGAATAGATGCCAATAGCCAAGGTATGTGTTGCGAAGCGACTAAAGGAACTACTCTCACCAAGGGCAGCTGGAAACACACACACACACACACACACACACACACACACACACACACACACACACACATGGGGAAGGGCCGGGAGATGAACCTACGCCTACCTACATGAACACACTACAGCATGATGCATTTACAGAATGCGCTACCGAGATTACTGAGCACAGCACTGTCAGGAGGCATACCCCTAGGTGAGTGATATCATCTGCAGAGGCAAGGCAGCCGATAGGGAATGAAGACAGAGTGTGCAGTCACACAGCATGTTACCATCCCAAGGTGGGCGTACAGTAACACGGTAGTGCTGCACTCGGGAATACCAACTAACTACGGAGCACAACATCACGACATGGATACGGGATGCACCACAGACAGTATACCCTATGAGGGAGCAACCGGCGTGCATGATGTAGGCAGCCATTGTGGCATACCAACCACATATGACTCACCTGGACGGTCACCATGGCTATGCAGGATGTCATTGGCCATGGCTACACGCCTAGTAGCAGACATTGGTGCCGACTGTACTGTGTACCCCCGAATGGCATACTGGGCATGCCCTCACACCTAGCGGTTGCGAAGGGGAAACATACATGCACACGGGGTATCATCACAGATGGGCGCGGTGTGCACTGTACTGTGTGTCCATCTACACAGCTGCTTACTGGGCATGCTCACACACTTAGACTCTGCAGAGTGCAGACATGCATACACATGGGGTGGAATCATGGAAGGGCAGATTGTGGACCGTCGTGTGTGTCCACCCACACAACAGCAACCCGGGCATGCTCACAGACGTGGCGGTTGCGATGGGGAAACATACATGCACACGGGGTATCAATGCAGACGGGTGTGGTGTGCACTGTACTGTGTGTCCATCTACACAGCTGCTTACTGGGCATGCTTACACACTTAGAATCTGCAGAGTGCAGACATGCATACAAATGGGGTGGAATCATGGAAGGGCAGATTGTGGTCCGTCGTGTGTGTCCACCCACACAACAGCAACCCAGGCATGCTCACAGACGTGGTGGTTGCGAAGGGGAAACATACATGCACACGGGGTATCAACGCAGACGGGCACGGTGTGCACTGTACTGTGTGTCCAGCTACACAGCTGCTTACTGGGCATGCTCACACACTTAGAATCTGCAGAGTGCAGACATGCATGCACATAGGGTGGAATCATGGAAGGGCAGATTGTGGACCATCGTGTGTGTCCACCCACACAACAGCAACACGGGCATGCTCACTGACGTGGCGGTTGTGAAGGGGAAACATACATGCACACGGGGTATCAACGCAGACGGGCGTGGTGTGCACTGTACTGTGTGTCCATCTACACAGCTGCTTACTGGGCATGCTCACACACTTAGAATCTGCAGAGTGCAGACATGCATACACATGGGGTGGAATCATGGAAGGGCAGATTGTGGACCGTCGTGTGTCCACCCACACAACAGCAACCCGGGCATGCTCACACACTTAGTATGTGCTACGCGCCGTCCGGCATGCAGACGGAGTGCACACACCGCAAGTCACGGCCAGGTAAACCCGTACACATGCACAGGGTGGACACACATGCAGTTACACGTACACACACAGATGACATCACAGGCATCACGGGTGCAGGCTGAACATGTACACACTGCAGTGAACACTGTAGCTGCCATGCCAGCACCATGTCATCGGTGCAGCAGTATGCCTCACGGTCCAGCAACAGCATGTGACATATGTCCACAGGTCTATATGGCGGTGTACGCCCGTCATGCAGAGTACACATGTACTATCAATGATCCCACAGGTGTGATGTAGTCCACCCATATCGGTATACATGGACAGGCGTACTCCACACATACCACGGGCCTGACACAGATATGACACATGACTGCAGCTGTACCACAGTGAAACAAAGTCCGGATATGTCATATATGTGATTGCCTGGCTGTGTGCATGGTCCGCACACAGGACACATACGAAGCCTGTGATGTACCACATGCATAACACTGGCGTACGCGGTAATACACACACGAATGGAAGGTGGACACATGTCTGTGGTATGCACCCCCTACAGGGTGTAGCGGTGTTGACTGGGACACATACCCTTGTACAGTTTGCCTGTGACAGCTGTGATACCATACCACAGTCCATGTTCCATGTATGTCGACACACATGTCACAACGTAGCAATGCATACACACATGGCAACAGGGGATACATGTGACACGTGTACTGTGCACGGTGCAGCCATGCATGAGTGGTGTCCAATATCCATAACACAGTTGCAACCCCCTACCACATGCATACCCATCATGGGGGCCGTCATATGGTGGCATAGTAACAGCACGCATGGCGGTATGTGTGTACACCATGTGTTTAAACACCTGTCCACATGCATGTGTGCAGGTGGTGGTCACAGGTGTGTCACACACCATCCTACCCTGCCATGTGCATACAGTCTGCTATGTCGCCATTACATGACAGCGCTGCCATAATGCATACCCATCGGTCAGGTGTCATTGACCATATGTCACATGGCCACTGTAACCCCTACCACCTCCCAAGTGCATATATCGGCACAGCTGCCGGATACAGTGGTGGTACGCATGATGCACTACATACTGCTGCACGCCTGCACATATCCCATATAGCGGGTGTGGCATTCCTAGCACCGACATGTGTGCAGAAATGTGTGCCCATGTATGCCACAGAGTGGGGGGACTATGTGCCACGTGCCACACATCACTGTACACCATGGTAGAGATCTGTACATACCTCAGTGTGGGGTGCATGGATGTGGATGGTGCAGTACATGCAACATGTCGTCCCTCTGTGTAGACATGTGTGGTCACCACCATGTCAGTGTGTCAACATGTGTGTATGTCTGCTGCCTGTTGTGAGGGTGTATGCAGATATAGTGTTGTGACTGGACACTAACCACACAGGGTGACCATCCCGTACTGGTGCTGCATTGTACAACCCTGTCAATGCCATACTTGAGAGACATACTGGCCACCTGTGCAAGACCGCCCCCTGTGACATGGAGCGTGGGTGCATTGTAATGTGAGGGTGCTGACCACACAGGCAGGTGTCCCCATCTGCACACAATGGGGTGTGTGCCATAGTGGTGTACACCCCGTGCTTGTGGACATATTCCTGTACCGGTACAGCATCCAACTGCTGCACAGCGTGCACCACAGCTGACAGGTGACACCTGCGGTCAGTTGCCAGCACGCTGTGTACGACACCTGCAGAATGTCACCATACCTGTACTGTGTCATGCCATGTATGTGATGTCTCTGTCCACCGTAGCCTGTGGCACCGACCACAGACGTCAGGTGCAGTATATGTGTGGACATGTGCATCATGTACCGTGTAAACAACGTTACACTATATCTGGCTCCGTGCTCCGCAGGTTTACATGTAGCACTTCTCTACTTGCAATCTCAACTGTCTGTTCTTTATCACAAAAGCTCAGCACCTGCTCCCATAGTATTCCTACATAGGTAAGGTACATGTATACTAGATGGAGTACTACACTAGCCTAGAATCCCCTTGAGTACCCACTTCCCTATAGGTGCCTTCTGACCCAGTTACACAGCAAATGCATTCACGTTCTCTGGCATGTCGAAGGGTCAATTGCTAGCGACCTCTCCTGTTGAGATGGTGAATGTGGGCGTCCTGAGGCAATGTTACAGGTGCCTCATTGACACAGACAAGCCGCACCTCCCCCGCTAAACATAATACATGTGAGAGATGCAACTATATAGCCAGACAGGGGGCTGAGCTCTCTCAAACCATGACCGGCAAGACCAAACGGGAGGGGAAGGACACCATGCACACCACAAACCCAGTGTCACATGGAACTATCACAAATGCTAAACAAACACATGAACACACTAAGACATACTCGGAGGCACTGTTAAAACATGTAACGAACCTAACGAGGCCTCAGAAGCAGACACCCAAGCAACTGCCTCCACAAGACATAGGACATGCAACACATAGTTCTCAACGTCGGTGTGCTAAACAGTCACAGCCCTAAAGGCCACACACAATGCCAGACACACTTGTAATAGGTGACGCCATAGTCAGACACACCGATGTCCCACCCACCAGACTGAACAAGGGAATGATCACAGTAGGCTGCCTGTCGGGCGCTGGAATCAGCCACATAACACAAGCACTCAGGTCACTCCGCAGCATGTACAAGTATGACGCGGTCATTGTCCATGCTGGTGTCAACGACCGGAGACATACCGCCCTGGGATACATGAAAGGAGACATAGAGGGGCTCTCAGATTGTGTAGCCCAGGCCAGCATGTCCCTGACCCTGGGCAGTATCCCACCCTCATCAAGTATGATGCCACAATACTGGCTCCGAATGATCACCCTTGATAATTTGCCTGGTTACCGGTGTCGGTCTGAGGGGATCCAATTTCCTCTTGCCTGGGATGACATGCTTGACACGCCACACCCCTTCGCAAGGGATGGCTCGCACCTGTCACCCCTGGTCTTCAAGAGTTTGGCAAAGGCTCCTGCCACCCCCACAGTGCCCACTGCAGGCAAGGCTGAAATGATAAACCTACCACCCTAGACTACAAACCTGGAAAAAGAAAGGGTAATACTGCTCAGTGCCAGTAGTCTACGCCCAAGCTGCATGCCCTCAAATGCCCTCCTCAGTATGGAGGACATCGATGTCAGTGCTGTGACTGAAACATTGTTCAGGGCTCCTGAGAGCACCCCAGCACTATCAGGTCATACCTCATATCACGCGTTCAGGACCATAACCCGGACCGAACACAGAAGGAGGGGGAGTCTCCATTTCCATGAAGGATACCCACACCTCCAGGTTGGCAGAAATGCACATAGCAGCGGGGACCATCCAGGTGCAATTAACCATGGGTAGGATTACCTACAGTTTGTTGCATGCTACAGACCACCCTCCCAAACCCAGGATACCCACACAGCCTTCCTGAAGACACTGGGGAGTATGAATGCTCTCACAACACCATCATATTGGGTGACATCAACCACCCATACATAGACCAGGAACATTACCCAGGACACAACACCCTACACCAAAGGTTCCAGTTGTTCATACACCCAAATGCTCTGGAACAACCATGCACCATACCCACAAGGGGAGGAACTATACTAGTCCTGATCATCACACATGGGGACGACATGCTCCACACAGGATGTACATCCCTCAACGGTGAGGTCAGACCATATAGTGATCTCACTGGAGATCCGCATCCTGCACCCAACACCGGCAAGGGAGACCACAGTGAAGACCTCTCCACAGTGAACCCCACATGTCATACGACTGGTGTGGTACCCTACAAGGCCTCCATGCCAGTGGTAAACACAGGCCACGCTGCTGAAACCCTTACAAATGCCTTCTATGAGCACCCCGAGGAATGTCTGGATCAAGCGATACCTGATAACATCAGGACCTTGTCCACCAAAGGCAGGCACATGGTCTGGTGGACCCCAGCCATTAACAAACCGTACAACAAGAGGTGAAAGCTACTACATGGCAGAGCAATATCACTACCAGGGAAGGCATCACTGATTAATACTGGTGGTAACATACGATCACTCATACAATCATCCAAGGCCGCCTGTGGGACTGGACTTGCAAAGGACACATAAGACAACCAAAAGGCCTTACTTAGCTATGGTAGGAACATGGGTGGAAGCCCACAGTTATGCTCGGAATTAGTCCAGAATGGTACAATGATCACTGAACCCACAGACATTGCCAACAAACTGGCAGACAGGTTCCGTGCATATATCTACCCCCCCCAAGAGGGGACGTATCTATCCCACCAGAGTCTAGCCTCCCAAACATCTCGAATGCCCAGGTGAGAGCTGATATCTGTAAAGCAGTGAACACAGCATCAATGGGACCAGATGGTGTCCCCTGCTGTGTGCTACACAACCTCAATGAGGGCCTCAACCCACACATAAGGCTGCTGTTTAATCTTAGCCTTACTACAGACTACGTACCCAATGGATGGCATACGGCAACTGTGGTCCCACTCCACCAAGGCGGTGCTCCTACAGACTCTGTACATCCCTGCCCTATAAGCTTGACAAGCCTTGTCTGCAAAGCTATGGAGGGGTCCGTAATGGAGCCCATAAATGAAGACATTGGGGAACGACAAATACTGGAACATACCCACATCGGCTTAGTCAAGGGCAGATCCTGCCTCCTGAACCTGGTCGTCCTGTTTGGAGGAGTCACTAAGGCCATTGATGGGGGTACGTCAGTTTGCACAGACTACCGTGACCTGGCGACAGCGTTTGAACCACACTCCACACGGGCATCATAGAAAGGCTCACCAGCGTAGATGTAGAGCCATATGTCACATGATGGGTTGCCAACCGGATGAAGGTCAGAACCCACAGGGTTAGTGTTCCTGGTGCCATGTCAGACTCCAAGCCGGTCCCGAGTGGTGGCCCACAGGGGTCAGTCCTGGGCCCCCTCCAGTTTGGCATTCAACTTTCCGACGTGCATGCAAACATAGGGGGATTGTGGCAGGCAAGGTATGCAGATGACTGCAAACCGGCCACCATACTCAACACCCCATCAGACACGGACATCCACCTGAGGTCTCATAGAAATGGATAACAGGTGCCAGAGCCATGGCCTGAAGCTACATGCCAGGGAAGGTATAGACCTCCCCTTTGGAAAAGACATGCTCACCCCAAATTACCACATAGGTGGTAATCCATTAAACATGGTGGACGTGATCAGGGACCTGGGTACCAAACCTGTTGGTAACCTCTCTTGACACTCACATTGCCAATGTGGTTGGGAAGACATTCCACTGTGCCCACCTGGTCATGAAGGGATTCACATCCACATTAGGGGAGGTCATTGTACCCCTGTACTCTTCGTGCATCAGACCAATGATTGGGTACAACGCCACATTCGGAATGTACCTAACCCGACACCTGCAGCACTTGGAAGGACCCCAAATGTTCCACAACACAGGGATAAAGGTGCTGAAACATATGTCACACGCTGCCCAACTGAGGGGACTCTGGCTGTATACCTTCTCATACCGTCTGCTCCGAGGTGATCTGTGCCTGACATACATGGCCATGTCCGACCTGGGTGTCATGGACATGTTCCACCTCCTAGGATCCAAACAACCATGGGCACGAGAGCAACAGACAGAAACCTCAACACGGACATAGATAGGATGTGCTGGAGGGACAGATTTATCGCCAAGAGACTCCCTACACCATGGAACAGATTCCCAGCCCTTGTGAAGCAGAGCCCCTCACTGACTCTGTCCAAGAGTAATCCTGACGTGTGGATGAGAGACCGTAGGTATGCCCCAGGCATCATCTCTGTGTCACTGCTGGACAGAGGGACAGCAGACCAATGGATATAGTATCCTCATCCTAAAGGGTGGTGAAAGCCGCACACACTCTGGTTAGGCTTACACATGCCGTAGGGCACATAGCCTGGTATGTACCTATGCACCTATGTACCTATGTAGGTGTCCAGGCAGGTTGCGGGTACCTGTGGTATGCTGATATTGCCAGATGTGCCTGTGGGTAACCCACATCTACATGTGGGGGACTGATAACAGTGCTCCCAGTAGGCACATGCGAGTACACCATATGAGGCATACAGGTTAACAGAACCAACATGGTGCTACACATGTAACCGTCACACATACCGTGTACACAGCTCAATGCATGCTGCACCTGCACTACATGGTATGTCTGCTGCATGATGACAGTACACAACCCACGTCACATACGCACCTGTCACTTGTCATACACAACCACTGCAACATACACATCACACACTATGCGTACACAGGTATCACATACACCTCTCACTATCTTGTCCACCCTGTGCATCAGAATATATTTGCATAACTGTGCACCGATGGTGTGGATGACAGTGATGCGGCAGAGGCTTCATCATATGCACAGGGTGATATGTGTGCCAGGGGCATAGGCTGTACCAATGGATGACATCATGGGTGTGTGTAAGGGCCGGTGCATTTACTGGGCATGACTGTGCAGAATGCATGTGGATGTGGTGGAGCCCTACAGTTGTGTCTGCCATGTGTGGGTATGTGTGTACACAGTTCAGCCATCTGTGATGCCTACACGGGGTATACATGGCAGCCCCAGACTGTACAGTGCAGGTTGTATGGCTCACTGTGTCCGTCTGTGGCCACATGACCCGTGCCTGCCTGGGGTCGCACGGGCACTACCGGGTGGAGGTATGGAGTGGCCACTCTCCGATGACACATGTCTGCTGGAACTGTGTCCACGCTGGGACTGGCCAGGGCCACGTCCACGTGGCCTGCTGTGTCCTGGTGTGGTTGGTGTAGCACCAGCTGCACTGCTGCTGCTACCAGCACTGTGTGAGTGGGCATGAGAGGTGGCACGCACATGTCGACCTACACTAGGTGGTGTTGCTGGCCTACGGCCACGTGTCCTACACCTCACCCCTACTAGGTGTTCCAGCACAGACAGCTCAAGCTCGCGGATTGACATGCCTCGGTTGAGGATTCCAACCATCTCACCTAATCGCCTATCCAGTACATTAGCAATCTGCTGTTGAGCATTCGCCAATGACTGGATGTTCTCATTTAGGGAATGGATTGCGGCCCTCTGCAGCCTCTGCCCTTCTTGGTTCTGCCATTCAGCACGTGCCTGTGCCGCCATTACAGTCTGGAACATGCGTCTGGTGATACCAGCTGCTGCACCCTGTACAGCAGGTGCATGTCTGCCAGAGGTCCTCCTACGAGCAGCACCAGCCACATGCCTGTGTGGCACATCACCAGTCATTACACTGGCAACATGGTGTGTACGCGCACCTTCTGTAGCCACCACACATTCTTGCTCAATGCCAACAGACGCTGACTGTCCTTCCTCTATGGGCAACGGTGATGTGGTATGTGTCGGCATCAGAACCGTGTGCGGAGATGAAGGGGACATAGGTGGGATGGTAACCAATGGCACAGCTTCTGCCCCTGACAACCCTGCCTGTGCCTCATGCATATGGTCATCACCGCTAGTATCTGTGGGGACACTAGCATCAGATGGACCGCAGGAGGGGAATGCACCTACACCACCTGTGAATACAAAGACATACTGTAAGATACATTACACACACGCAGACACACACGCAGACACACACACACACATGCAGACACACACACACGCTGACACACACACGCAGACACACACACACGCAGACACATCATGCATGTGATATTGCAGATGGCATGCAGTATTCCCACACCACAGCTCAGTGAATGCAGGCCAGACATTAATAGTGGTAGTATGCATACTGCCCTTTGGTGCACACTACATCAAGCAGGTGTCATTTCAGTAGGCATGCAGTACACACATTCATGGTAGTTTGCATGCATCACCGTGATACACCGTGTGGCCACAGGCAGGTTAACAGTACACATGGCTGGCATCACTTTGACATGTACTCTGCCAACATGTGTGATAACATGTGGACATGTGACAATGGTGTCCCACCACATGCACCGCATCATACTGGACGTCACAGTGCAGTGTTATGTGTACAGGCTACAGATAGAATGCATGTGTAACAAAGATGTCTGTGCAGGTGTGGTTGGTGTGGGCTGTGTACATAGCTATACAGTGCGGAGTACAGGCACTGTGCCACTGCATGGCAGCAGGACACAGGTATGTTTCTGTGCGATGCATAACATGGACGCATTGCATTGCCATGTCTGCAACACAGTCATGCTGTTCCACAGCACGTATATGGTAGACATTGGTGGCACCTCCGGTGGCTGCAGACAGGCATTCCGGTTGTCTGGTGTACCACATCAAATGTACAGGTGGTCCACTACAGCTATGATCGCACTATGTGTGGACAATGTGCAACGGTGTCTATCCACTCCAGATGTACTGTGTGGCAACATGCCTGTAGCTATCACCCATGGCCATGTTTGACTGGGTCATGGACAATTGTGTGTGATGGGCATCGTGTACCCATCCCTGTGGTGGCCCATGTGACATACACCCATACAAGTCGGACGTGTCACAATCCAGAGGGCTATGCAGACAACAGTGTGGATGTTTGCTATGTCGGGCGTAGGTCATGTCATGGTGTGACAATATTGCAGACAGAACACCACGTGCGTGGGACATGTCATGTGCCGTGTCACAACGTGTGCACACAATGCAGGGGCATATGTCACATTGGTAACACCTGTGTGCTGGCCAGATCACAGCTCACTATGTGGTACTGTGTGCGTACCACAAATGGCATTCCAATGCATACTACATATGCATCCATTGTAGAACACCTCCACCATTGTATGCATAGCTGACTGCACATATCACACTGACAGGTACTGTGGTTTCATGCCGGTGTATACTAACGGTTGTATCTACTGTACATGGGTAGCGTGTGTGTCTGGTAGTGCAACCTGTATACCGTGACTGGAGCAGAACCCTGGTGTGCATGTCATACCTGGCCACATGGCGAATATCTATACACTGTAACATGCCTGTTACTAACAACAGTCTCACCTGCGATGGACCCATGGCTGTGCGACACGCCAGAGGTACCTGTATAGGGGCGACACAACAGTATAAACATTATCCATGACTGTAGCCACAGTAAGCACTGTGCATGTCACATCATGTACCTGTGTGGTAGCATGTGTTATGCACACGTCTGCAAACACAACGTAGCATACTGTAGTATGCGGCCATATACCTGGCATGTGTTGGTACATTACGTGGTGTACTGTGACACCCACACCTACGGCAGTTATCATACACATATGCAAGACTGACTTACCAGGCAGCTCCAGGCTCATTGGTTGGGAAACACCCACCTCCACGATGGCAGCGAGTGTTTCTGCATGATGTTCCCTGGGTGTCCCCAGACTGGCCACGTGCTCCTCCGTGTGTGTGAGTGGGGGCTGGGTTGGTGGCCCACCACCTGTTCCACCTTGTTCTCTGGCGATTGCGGCAGCACGCTGTTTCGAGTGCCGTATTAGGTCCATGCAGTGTCGGCGTATCTGCTGGTAGGTGCGGTTGTTGCCACCCATGTCGTTCACCCTCCTGCGCATATCCTGCCACAGGTCATCCCGCTGCTGTGCTTGCTGTGGAACATGGCTGAATAGCAGGTCATAGTTGTCATGGAGCAACGGTATGATTACATCATCCTCCTCGCGGCTGAAGGCTGGCAGCCATGAATGAGGCATTATCTGTAAGACATAATGATGGTGACAGGTCACATTTACAATGATGTACTGGCATACCGCTGGACATACATTGCTATGACATGTACGACATCTGCACAGTAATCTCTGCGATGCATCATGGCACTGACACAACTGACGTGTTGCTGTCACACCGTTAAGCAGCGGATATCATATCATATCTGTGTGTCAACTCATCACACTGTACACACACCATGTTGATGGTAACCTGCTGTGGACATGTGTACCTGCCTGCACCTGTGTTCATACCAGTTGGCACATGTCCCAATGTGCACACAGTTCTACTGTTCACCTGGATGCTGTGTATATGTCGCTAGGCATCACAGATGCAGCCATTATGGACGTCAGTGGTGGCACTGCACACATACACGTGGACACCTGTACATGCATGTGTTGTGCCATGTACATCTACACAGCACTGTACAGGTGTTGGACAACCTGCCACGGCTCACCTGTATTGCACATGTGATACACATGGGACATTGTGTAATCATATGACATTAGCAGGGATGGTCATACATAGCATGTGCTCGTGCACGTTGTACACACCAACACACACCACCTGTGACACCACAAGGTGCATCAGTGCCACATTACTGCTCTGGACAGTTGATAGTGTAAGTGCCATTTGGCCATCGCACCATGTATGACTGTGATGGCACGTGCAGCCTTGCTGGACAGGGCTGCATGGTATGGCAGGGTATGTCACATACATGGCACAGGGATGTGTCCCACCTGGGGGGTACTGATATTGGGAGGGTGGCTGTCCATTCCATATGTCATTGCTATGTGTATATGGACATTACACATGTCTATCATCATGGTGTGGACAATGGCCTTCTGCAAGGTAGGCAGCATGCTGCTTGGTGGGGGTGTGTATGGTGCATGCTGGTATCACACATCCATGCATACACATTACCCCTGACAGGTGCTATGTGCTGTGATATTGTTCAACACAGTGCTGTATGTGCCCACACAATGATATCCCGTGCACATGGATGGTACCCTGGCCTGACATGGGTACCACATATGTCTACATCCAGTGCCTGCTGCCACCGCCATGTCAGCAGATGCACCACACAGCATCATCCCTTCCACAGGGACCGTGGTGTTGGGCACAGCATAGGTATCCATTTATGGGGACAGGGATGTTCACATAGCGGGGGCACTGATGGTATCATCCATCGGACCATACACGTATGACGCACACCTCACACACCCAGCCCATTCAGTATGTTGTTCGCAACACTGACACAGCTATACTGCTAGCCCAGGGACATTCCCAGCCGTACATACACAGATGCATGTACATCTGTCTGTGGCATGGGCTACAATTATGGTGGGGTTCAACACATACCGTGTTTGACTGTGGCTGGCGCAGATGTTCTGTGCACGTGTCTACACGGTAAACCTGTTCTACTGTAGCCAGCGGTGATGTGCTGTGCACATGTCAATGCTGCACATTGTGTTGTTGTCTGTCTGTCAACAGGCCAGTGGTGGAACACGCAGGGGTATTAGTGATCGAATATGCATGCCGCCCTGTACAGCTGTACTGCTAAGATCTCAGGTGCTAATGTGTCATGGACATGCACACCTTACCCAGATAGGTGGTAGTGGGTTGCCACCAGTACCCATCTCCTCTTGTGGGTTGCTATGATCCAACACCCTCTTTGTATTGTATGTTCAGGCTATGCACCTGTGTGGGACATGTGGGCATGCAATGCACTACTGCGTACCTTTGCACCCATTGCACAACATGTCACACAGGTACACTGGCAGCCATACACTTCACAGCTTGATGATGGTACAACAGGTGTTGTACAAACATAACACATATCCTGTGGGACATGGTCATATGTACAGGCATGTCCAACAGTCACGTACCACTGCTACCCCTATATGACGGATATGCAGTACATGTGGCGGTACAGCAACTGTCACATGTACTCATGCAATGCCCCCCTACCTACATGGAGTGGTACTGCCTGTGGGGGATGTGCGTCTGCATCCATGCTGTGCCCATAGATGACAGTTGTACATCGATACGTGCAACATACCTCATTTGGTGTTCTCATGGGTGCATGTTCAACATGGCTCTGCATTGTTTGTGTCTGTCACACAGTCATTGTTGTACATGGTTTACATGCCAGCCATGGCTTACTATATGTGATTCCATGTACTTCATTGGGATACCATCATTATACATTATAACAGCGTATTCCAGCCATCACATAGCCTTCCTAGATGACACTGTTAGCCGGCCAGTAGTAGGTGTTCCGCCATCTGCACATAAGTCACACAGTACGAGGGCAGCTGACACCCATTCTGGGGACAGGGTGCTGACAGCTGTGGATGGGTGTGATGCTGTCGACAACCATGACTGCACCTGATGGTCACATCTGGATGGGTGACATTCACAACACACACCTACCTTCACGTAGTAACACATCTACAACAATGGACATTCCTGCCAGAACAATGTGTGCAGTATGTCTGTATGACCACTGTAGGCACCACTGGTGGCCCCCAGCATGGCAGTCAACAGCACCGGTGTATATCCTGCGGAACCATGGGTTACACCATTCACAACACACCTGTCTCGGATTACCCTGTTGTGGATCACAGTGCAGTTCCACACATCATGTTACACTAGGCATCATGCACTGATATGTTGCGGACGTGTGAACAGCTGTGCAACTCAACATATGCACACATGACACATCACCTGGTACAACATATCTCTCATACAACGTGTTATTGTGACCGCCCTGTGATGGCATTACACAGGCTACGTGTACTGGGACATGTGATGGCTCACCGGTGTATTCACCCTCTGGGTGTGTGTCTAGCCAAGTGTACAGTAGGCAGTGGTCTGAACACAGGGACACTGTACATTGACCTACTGTGTCACTGCAACTGTTGCCTATGCTCATACTGTACTTATACAGGCATGTGGTATCTGACCACTATGACAGTCCTGGTCGACCACACTGCTGTGGCACACATGACGTGCGGCCATCTGCCTGGGGTGTGGAGCACACATGTACATCTTCACATGCTATACTGCCTCTGTGGCGGTGTCACATAACTGTCTCCAGCAGGGCTGTAACAGGCAGGCACGGCATGGGGTCATGTGGGACAATGCTTGCATCTTCCACTGTGCTGCACACAAGCAAGGCACACACACTAGTGCACCACTCACATTTATCTGCAGTGACTGGGACCTGCCTCCATGCTCTGCGCAGCACACCTGCGAGTACAGATTGTACATGGATCGTACCTCCCAGGCACATACCTGGACTGTAACACACACAGGTGAGGGGATCCCACATCACACAATGTTTTGCACACATCCTGGATAGTTGCCGAACACAATGCATCATAGGTGCTCAATGTGCAGATATCCATGTTTGTGACCACTAGACACATTGTAACACGCAACAGAGTTGATATTGTACACTACAGGTTACATGCTGTCTGTGTTGTTATACTGTACATTGGGCCTCAGACAGCTGATACTGCCATGTGCTGACAGCAACCCACACTTCCCTAGAATGGACACCCATGTACCTACACATGCTTGAGGCATGCACTTCACCCAGCTGGCTGACACATTACACAACACATACCATACCTACACTACCCTCAGCATGCACAATACGTCCATGTGTCTGGTGTGTTGCACCTGGGATTATCCCCCCTTCAGTGGATGAACACATATGCTTCACGGCCCTGCTAGCCACACCCTGGACACACACCCATCGCAGCATACACGGAACATGTGTACTACACCCAGTACTACTGACGTCTGCTGACAGCAGTTGTTAATGGCATGACACCCTGGCAGATGGACAGTGTACATACATATGCTGACACATACCACAGTGCACTTCCGTAGCATGTACACAATGGTAGGGACCATGCTATTCCACACAGAGACATGGTGGTACTGACCTTTTCACAGACGCCACGGTGGTGGTCATGTTCCATGCACATCTGATGTATGGGCACATGTGCAGGCTGTTGCACGGTGGTGTATATTCACATGAGTGGGGTGCATCACTTGTCAGCCATGGTGGGTCCTCGAGGTCCATCACATGCTCCAAGGCTAGCTACCTACACATGACTGCCGCACATTGCAGTGTGGGGCCTCAGGCAGTGTGGTGGTATGTCTGTGTTGTTTGGCTACATCCACATTCAATGTCACATACAATAGTCACCCAGGCATTGCAGACCGAGATAATGTTGGCAACATGCCAGGCGATGGTGTACTTACCAACAATACACACTCTCACTCACTACAGGGTCACAATCCATACATGGACATCGTAGTGTCCCTGTGGACACATACATGGTACTGACATGCACACGTTATGTCCTGGGACACTGGCCCGATGTCACCTTCCGATGTCCCTAGCTGTTATGTCCCACCAACCTGTTTGGTATGTGTCTCCGCACCAGCCCACTATATTCACTGCTAGCCTGTTGTCAGACATTGTGTACCTTGACCACCGCACAGCCGCATCTCTCGCACTACCCATGGGTGGCACTGCATTGCAAGTGTGGGACTGCATTCATACACCCATGACTGGACCATTCTGAATGGCACTGGGGCACATCCTCACGAACGTGCTTCACGCACACATTGATGGCCTCCATGCCTTTCCTGTTACCCTTGTTGGGCTTGTGTGTACCACAGCACGCCACATACACATGCTGGCCACCTGTCATACCATTGCATGGGCGGTTGGGGTGGTACAGAGGCCAACACATCAGACGTTGTCCTCACATTGCCCTTCAGCACCATTCCATGTTCTGTTATTGGCAACATACACATCCACCTGCACATCATACCCTGTGTCTCAGGATGTTAGGCTATATGACTCCTGGACAGGACACACAGTGGTGCAAGCATATCATAGTACCTACTACATGTCAGGTACATATGGCATTACACAGTCCTCAGTCATGGGGCCCCTCATGTTCACTATTTGCTTACATACACAACATGCTGTCACAGAGTACTGTCCATGCCTAGATATCCCACACCTACATACCTGGTGCCATTATAGCTCCACCAGCTCATACCGATAACAACCATATGGGTGTCAGTGTGGCAGATACCTCATGTGGGTGTCATGGCATCAGGATGCATGACACATGGTGCATGCACATCACCTTTGCATAGCAACATTCACACACTGACTATCACATGGATACTGGCCCCATACATACATATCACATTGTACATGGTTGCTGTACACACATATGCCCCACACGGTCCTGTGGTTACCGTATTCCACTGTGGCATGGATACACTTCTGCAAGGCCACACCTATCTGTACTGTGTGTGATGCTGGTACATAGGTAGCCATTGTACCTGTGGCATACACACATCTACACACGGTCAAGGGTACAATACCACATTTATGGTGTACCTTCCACAATGGCTACGACTTTGCATGGCACAGCATTGTCATGCCACGATGTGTACCAGGCTCGGACAGTTTACATATGCGGCTGACAGACGGAAAACACATCTGTACACATCTGCATACCACATACACAGGGGTGTCTTCTGCTCTGACATGGACCATGTCCTCCGCATTACTGATGCATATACTCCTCATACATGACAATTGCGGTGGGCAGTGTGAACGGACTGCTCATGGATATGTGCACACATGCCACACTGCATGGGCTGGGCTTCTGTGTTACTTCCGCAGACACAACACACACCATGCTGTGGAACATAGGTCCTGTGCACATCCCACAGGGACACACAGTGGCACTGTTCATGTGATAGCTCCCTTGCTGTTTGAGTGACACGTAGTCATGGTACCACCACAGCAGCAGTACTGTGTAGACATGCAGTTGACACCCGCCTCTGATGTTCACAGGACACTACCATGGGGAGGTAACACTACTGTGTACACTGCACATGTGTTTACACATGGACCTGCCAGACTTCATTGTTGCCCACGATGCACCTGCTACAGATCGTTTGGGCATGGTTACTTGGTGTTCCTTCCATTTCGGATGGCTATGATGCTACTACTCTGTCCCATACCTACAGGCCGTATGTATCCTGTTATTGTACATACCAATAGGCAATACCTCCATTATGCATGATATGCCTGTGATATTGTGTATAATGTCTGTCATATCCACCATGACAGCTTTACATTACACATAGTTGACATAGTATCCCCTACTGCAAGGCATACGTGCACGTCGGGCGCACATTACGTATGACATCAATGGTATATGCCCATACACATGTGTGCTGTGACAGTATACATACATGTCCTATCCCCTACTATGGCACTTCCTTGTTGGATATCCACTGCCAGCATCGGCGTGTGGTCTGGCATTGTTCTCTCTAATGCCCCCCTGTGGCAGCCCTTGTGGTGTCTCGGCTGTGTACATGATGTCCCACTGCTGTGCACACGGTGTCCACAGTCATTGGTATGCTCAGCAGGATAGCACTACATAACCACCTTTCACCACTCTCTGCATTATGGACAAGTGTCATTACTTACAAACACCATTCCCATACAGTACAGCTTCGTCATACACATCATGCGTTACACACCCGTACATATCGTGTGTTCTACATACCTTGTCGGTGTTTTGTTCCGTGTTTCGTTCCATGTATCGGTATTCCTATTTATTACTCTTTCGGTTGTACACTGCTGGTTCGGTATGAGCATACGGTTTGAATATCCTGGGAGTCATCCTTTTATCCGTCGATACCTGCAACATGTGGGTTCATCCCACCAATTGCTGTTCCTCAGTGTGTAATTGTGCGCATATCACCTGTGCATCTACTCCATTCGGGCATTACGCGTCGTAACTGGGGTATGGTTGGATTCCTCACCTGGGCGTTGGCTATTTGCCCTACCTTCGTGGAGATGGTCTGTATTGTGTTATGTTATGTGTAACTGCAGCCGCTATGTGTGGCGACAGGTACATTTCGCAGTGGTGTTAGCCGTGGATTGTGTGTGTTGGGTATAGTATTTGGTTCGACATGTGGGTGTCCCTGTCCTGACGACGTCTGTTGATGGCGTTTTGCATTCGGATGTGTAACATGGCTGTTGTATTCCTTTAAACAACGCATGCAAGTATGCATCCGCTTTTGATTGTGTTTCCCACGCGAGATGTTGCGGTTATGCAGATGTCATTGACTGCCTGTATGTTTGTGCTGCTATTACGGCTTGTATCCCTTTAATATGTACGATGGGGGATATTGGAGGTTGTAGGTGATGGATACGGGTTGTGGGCCTTGCATCTCTACATACACGGTATGGTTGTCTGTGTGCTCCATCCCTGCCTGGGGAGTTGACAGTTAATTGTCTGTTGGTCTGGGAGTGTAGGTTGTGTTGTTGTCATGTGGTGTTGGTATCGCCTGCGTGTGTGCTTCATGCATGTATTCCTCCATCACATCTGTGGTATATCAGCGGTTGTTTGTACGTGACGACTATCCCTTGTCATTCTGTCCCAGGTATTTACAGTCATTGTGGTCCTGTTCTTGAGATGGCCTGTTTGCCAGTGGTTGCCACCTATTCAGGTGGGGATTGCTTGTTTGACACTTGTAGAACACACAGCGGTGTTTACGGGCCGATACGTGGCCACTGTAAGTACTGAGGTAGCACATACGTATTTCCGCGGTACATACCTATTGCTGTGTGACTTTGCCGACGTATCGTTTTGCAATTAGCATATCAGTGTCATACATACGGTCATGATTAGTACATACGTCCTTTCCATTTCCTGTGGGGTATATTCCTGTGCTACAATCTGGGACATTGTCACTTTGTATCGTTATACGTCGCCACACGCCTAGCCAGGGTGGGGCTCTCACTACTACTTTGGGACTACTGGTGTACATATGCCTGTGGCTAATGTACCATATGCCTACACATATTATTCCACTCTGCCTCTAACATGGCACCAACATACACATATTACGGAGACACACACATTACACTCGCACCGCGACACACACGGCACCCTCACCGCACAAATACACATACTACGGCACTCACGGGGACGGTTGCACACAGTACCTGCGTGGGCCGCGTCACCGGCGGCGGTGTCTACCTCCCCCCTCATATCATCATAGTATTACCCGCGCATGTACTGTTACTGTACTGTGGCCTGGCGATCATTCCGACTCGAGGTTATGCATTTCGGTATGTTGCCCTTTCCATGGTTGGCGGTATCCTCTTCTGTTAAACCTCCCGGATGCTCAGGTTGTCGTTTCACTATGTATACTATGTACAGATATCGCGTGTTACATCTCTGTCACCTTACATCCCTCTGATTCCCTGTCTTACCTGTAGTACTTATATGTATATGTGTACATATATTTCTATATATGTACTTATATCTATCTACATATATGTATATGCACATATATACATGTTTATATGTATACACCTTGTGGCGAACGTGGCAGCATACAGCAACGCCATCTGCTGTAGGACCCGCGTACGGTTCAGGTGTTGGCGTTCCATGCTCCACTGGCTGTTGGGTGTACAGTGTTTGGGGGCTGCTTATGTTGGAGTCACACATGGGGCCACCCATACGGTACACTTTATGGGTGGTCATGTTTGTGTGCCGTCCATTTCACTGTGTATGCAGGTAGGGAGGTGTCAGTCCATGGGGCCTACTCTGTCAGAGTATGTGCTATACGTTCCCTCTTTGCCAGGGCATAGGCATATTGGGTATGCCTCCGTCTGCCTACTGGGGCTGGCACAGTGTGTTCATGGTCCTGAACCCTCTGTGCCTGGACTGGCCTTGGCAGTTGTGGTGGGCTTTGTGGCCCTTCACCATTATGTCCCTGCAGCAGCTGCTTCCGCAGGATCATATTATGTAGCATGGCACATACTATGAATATGTGGGCACATGTGCCTGGAGAGTACTGCAGGGCTCAACCGGATGTATCCAAGCACCAGAACCGTGATTTCAGCATCCCAAACACACGCTCTATGATTATTCTGGTTTGTGCGTGTGCCTCATTATGGCGTTCTTGCATGTGTGTGTGCATTTCTGATGGGAGTCATCATCCACGGCTCCAGTGCATAGCCAGCATCCCCCACAAGATGGCCTTGTGGGATGTCCCCCCTGGCGAATACCTGGTACAGCTGTGAGGCATGTAAGATACGGGAGTCGTGGAAGCTTCCAGGGCTGCCAGCACACACATCCATGATAATGCCCTGCGCATTGCACACGACCTGGCAATTGATGGAGGGGAATCCCTTGTGGTTTATGTAGCGTCTACCCTGCTCCCCAGGTGGTGACTTGATTTGTATGTGCGTACAGTCTATCGCACCCAGTACCTCCGGGTATTGTGCCACACGGTGGAAGTGGCGCATATTGCTAGCCAACTCCTCCTGAGATCTGGGGAAGTATATATGCTCATTGGCATGTGGTAACATGGCATCCAGGAACTGGTGTAGTACCCTGGATGCTGATGCCTGTGAGATGCCCATTATATCCCCAGTTGGCCTTTGAAAGGTACCTGTGGCCAGTATTCGCAAGCTTACACATACCTTTGTGTCCACTGGGATGGGTTCCCCTCTGTTGCTTCTTGTTCTCAGGCGTGGCCGGCACAGCTCCACTATTTGCTGTAACGTGTCCCTATCCGCCCTGTAACACTCTACTATCTCCAGGTCTTGTAGCCCCTGGTAGGTTACCCTTGGTCTGAACACTCTCCTTCTCCTCTGAGGCCTACGGTAGTTGTCGGCACCCTCCTCCACAACACCGTCTGTCTCTAACACATGCTGATGGATCACGGCCACGGCAGCACCCAACATGTACATTTTAAAAGTTCCCCGTGTGTTTACACCTATGGTGCGGCATTTGGGAATACACAGCTGTGTGTTGTGTGCATTCACACTTTATACTGTTGTGCTGTACACCAGGTGATGTCATAGGGTGTGTCTGTGCGGCCGTATCTGGGGATTATCTTCCGTGTTTTACCGTTGGCACTGCAACGCTGTTGCCTTTGGTGTTGCATTACTCTTGCCTGCAATGGATTACCTTTCGACCTTCCCTTACTAT
This sequence comes from Protopterus annectens, assembly GCF_019279795.1. Lineage (NCBI taxonomy): Eukaryota > Metazoa > Chordata > Ceratodontiformes > Protopteridae > Protopterus > Protopterus annectens. The sequence continues at coordinate 1,102,189,161 of NC_056731.1, forward strand.
TTCTGCACGTTGCACCTACTATTTCCTGGCATGCATCCTGCAGAGCCCTGTCATGTGTAGTTTCTGGGACATGGCATATCGTGCGTTTTGTGTGCCGCCGCCATTATGCTGCCTGTCTGCTTGGCTCTGCTGTGTCAGGTCTTCACTCTTTGCAATCTGCTACCTCCCCTACTTTCTTTGAATTCATATGCCTCCCCTATCCGGTTTTGCAGATTTCTGCATGCAGAGTTGTCAGCTGCCGCCGATTGGCCTTCGTGGGTTGATTAGTGTTGATTGCTCATTACTACTCCAATTACACTGCTTCCGCATTTCCTCATATTCTCAACATCACCTTCCTGTTTCCGATGTTATTTGCGGGGCGAGCATCACATGACTGGGTTAAGAGAACGTAGTTATCCTCATGCACATGCACCTCTGCGTGCATTGTGTGCTCTCAGCTCAACTATTTCCCCACACGCCGGTCCTGCAGCTGTGATGTGCAATGTACAGCCCAGGTTTGCTGAGCTCCAATGTGCTTCCTCCTACAGTGGCACACCTCTCTGCAGGTGACATGTATTCCCTCTGGGCCACTCCTCGGTGTATTACCGCTGTGCCGTTTGGTACAGCCTTATGCCGGCGGGGGTTTTGCGATTCAGTATTATCTGCCTCATTTGCACGGCATTGACTACTAATTCATAGTTACCATGCCGAACACTGCCGCGAGTCCTTGGCAACCCTTGCACCGTGGTTGTGGCTTTCCATGCATACCATGGTGTATTGTGGCTGTGAAGCTGATGTGTATTACGCTGCTGTTTTATAACATTGTCATATTATTTCATTGATTTGCACCTTCTGCAAACATGTCCTGGGGTTCTGCTGTGAGTTTCTGTGGACATACCATTTATGTTATTATTTACATGTTGTGCATGTTTTCTTTTGACATTCTCTGTGTATTTCGCCATTGGCATATGGCAACAGTGTGATACCTGACGCTGACAGCCTTCCGTTACTCCTATGTTATGTTTGGGAAAATGTAAACCGTTTTTTTTTGGTTTACATTGCCGTGGCCTTATGCTATGCCTGCACCACTTCGTGGATCACTATATGCCTTCATTTGCATGGTGCAACACCGCGCATGGGGTGTTCAGCATACCTACGCCAGGGGTGGTGCAGATCCAGCACACGCCGGTAGTGCATGTGGGATTGGATCGTACCTGAATCACTCGGAGGCCATATTTGGCGTTGTAACGCCTACGCTATGCGTGCGCCTGGCGCAAGGTTCATGAATCCCGAGGATAGTGTTGTCAAATGTGTTTTCTTCTGTAAAACCAAAACAAAAACTGTTGCAGTGAAGCCAAAATATGAACAATGCTAGATTAACTCTGAATAATGTTATATATCATTCCAGCAATGTTTTCTAGCTTCTGCCTTCTGGGGTTGCACGCTCCTTCTCCATGCAAGTGATTCTTTCACAAGTATGAACAATGCTAGGTTAAAACTGAATGCTGTCATATATCAGTTCAACAACATTTTCTAGCCTTTACCTATCAGAGCAACATCTGTGGTGGTGCAGCGGTAGCGTTGCCTCACAGCAAGAGGTTCTCCCATTCTATTCTCGGCTGTAGTGCAGGGAGTGCCTTCTGTGTGGAGTCTGCATGTCCTCCCCGCAGGTGAGTGGCGTTCCAAAAGACGTGTGAATGGGTGTGCCTTCGTTGAAGGTTGGGTGTCGAGCTGGCAACTCGGCACTGTAAAAATCTACTGCCAATCATTAGAGGACTGGAGTTCCGCTGTGGTAACCCCTAACCGGGAAAAAGCTGAAAGACAAACAACAGCAACCTATCAGAGCAACACATGCCTTCTTCACACATGTGATTTTTTTTTACACAACTACATCTGCCAAGAGGAAAACAAAGCAAAATAAACTTAAACTCAAAGCAAATATTCTGCTTCTTTTTAGCTAGTATCATGCCTTCTGGTTCCTGATAGACTTTTCAAAGTGAGTACTGTCATATTATACAGGTTTTCAGATCTGCTTCCTTATAAGCTCTTACCAGGTGATCCTATAGGTTGTTTTGTTTAAGCATTAATGGACTTACCTCTGAACATATTGATTATTTTTGGAACTACAAGATAACCAAAGGTTAATACCAAAGTGGTTTCCTACTTTTTTAAATGCATTGTATTATTTCAAGATTTGCACAACTATGAACATTTCTTCTGTTTGTAGTGCCCCACTCTAATAATTGGTAGTTTTCTGAAATGTATATGTGCATGTTTAAATCCACAGTTAATAAGCAGAGCATGCAGAATCATGTAGGTTTTCACATGTAATAAACCATATCAATAGGTATTATCAGGATAAAATAATCATATTTAGGCATCACTCATATGCTTTCACACTGGGGCGGCCACGGTGGTGCAGTGGTTAGCATTGCCGCCTCACAGCAAGAGGTTCTCCGGTTCGATCCTCGGCTGGGGTGCCTTCTGTGCGGAGTCTGCATGTCCTCCCTGTGGTCGCGTGGGTTTCCTCCGGGTGCTCCGGTTTCCTCCCACATCCCAAAGACATGCTGCAGGTGGATTGGACACTCTAAATTGGCCCTAGGTGTGCGGGTGAGTGTGCCTTCTGTGGAAGGTCGGGCGCCGGGCTGGCAACTCGACACCGTAAAACTCCACTGCCATTCAATGTGCGGACAAGGCGATCCGCTGTGGCGACCCCTAACCGGGAAAAAGCCGAAAGAAGAAGAAGAAGACTCGTATGCTTTCACACTGCAGATTGCTATTTGAATGAATTTCTTGTTTGTTTCATTTTCTGAAGTAACATTTTTAAAACAGATTTAAATTCACAGTAGATATTTGCATGCCTTGTTTTCATTATGGTTGATTAACCTTATGAATCATTTGTAATGAACAGAAGTTCAGCTGCATACATTTTATATATATATATATATATATATATATATATATATATATATATTGGGAAAAGTTAAATGTCATCTGTTACCATGGTTTCTAAGATACATAGATTTGACTCACTTGATGGTTTCATAAGTTCACAGAGCAGTTTGAGTACATATATACATCACAGTAAGAAGAAAACTGTGCAGTCACTAAAATAACAAAGCAAAACTAATTTTCTTAGCAAAGAAAGGAATAATCACATAAAAAGTGTGTTAAAAATCATTGTTATGATGAATCAATTAATTTAATGAACAAAATATTTAAGAGTAATAGTATGATAATATATTGTATAATTCAGATGAATGTATTTAATATAGCCATTCTGCCAGTCACAAAAATGAAGTCTACATCAAATTTTCATGACAGTAATCTGAAGGAAGACAGCTTTGGTGCTGAATGTTATGGATGGTTACTATTAGATAAAAGGAGGGAGAAAATATGTTGTGATGTGAGGAGAATAAATACTAGAAGGTTGGACAACTGCCAGCAGTATGAAAATGATGAACAGGCACTGAATGGCTTTACACCCCAACATTAATGAAATGTGGATTTGGAAAGGTTAGCAAGTCACTATCACAATGGGTGCAAGAGAAAGGATATAGGAGAGGTCCTGCAAATAACTGTTTTCAGATAACATGTTATGGATCACAGCCCTCCAAAATGTATCCTTTGTGCATAGACATGTCCAAAACATGTACAAATGGCATTTTATCAAAAACAGTATGATCCATTAGCTCTAGAAACCAAAAAGATGTTGCAACTAACAGATGGCACATGCCATTTTTTTTTCTTTAGAGATCAAAGCAGTTATTTTATTCTACAAATGTTGCAAGACAATATTTTTCTCTTAGCTGCATCAGTCTTAGAACTGATTATTTAATGTAACATGGGTGAGGAAGATTTGCAGGTTTTCCTGTTACTTTAACCAAATCTGGGTCCACTGTAAACTAGTGACAAAAATTTCCTTTCCTAAGAGAGCTATCTTGCCATGCAATACACAACTGGAGACCACTGATAAACTACCCCACATCACCTAATACTGGTGGGAAACTAACAATGTCCCCCATTAGGTCTACTTGATGGGGACATTATTAGTCACCAACCAGTATTGAATGATGTGCCTGAGCTTATTGGTGGGTTTCCTGGCTGTAAGCTTAGTAAGAACCTATAAACCTATTTTGCATGTGTTCTGCAAAATGTTCCTTTTGCAGACGGCAGAGATAGCCATTGTCTAATTTTGTTGAAATGTGATTGGTAACATATTGCCCATACTGGAGACGTGATACTTAGCTATTGGATAGTTAGTACCCATAGTATCTTTAAATATATGCCTTAATAGAGAAGGAATGCTTTGTTTGGGATAAATTGTGCTTGTGCTAGTAGCAGGGCAGCTGTCAATGGCTTAATGAAAAATGGACATAATGATGCTTACGCATTTTGTGTGAGGAAGACTACAGGGGGTAACATGAATACTTATTTATGAGACTGCTGGAGGAGGACAGAAAAACGTCAGGAGAAGAAAGAGAAGGAATTAGGAAGTAAGTAATGGGTGAGGCAAAAAAGCAAGCTCTATTAAGGAACACAGTTGTGTACCAAACTAAAACATGACGACAAGAGTGTGGACTAAGGTGTAAACAAAAACAGAAATGACTAAATTCACAAATACATAATTCAATGTAAAAAGAAACCTGTGAACCAAAGAAATTAGTAAAAAACTAATTGCCATTCAGACTGGAGGGCTTCTGAGACCAAATTTTAATTTTATGTTTGGTCCCCACATTTTTGTTTTACTCAATATCCTGAGATATTACCAAAGAACATAAATATACTCATTACTTGCATACTAACCATCAGTGATTATGCTGCATACAAAAGGTTTGTAAATTTGTATATTCTTGAAGCTCCTGTGATGATGATAAAATGGATAAAAAAATGAGAACAACTTAGTGACATGAAAAGGGTGAGCATGTCAGCAAACTAAATGGGAAGCATGGCAGCAAACTGACTGGGAAGCATGGCAGCAAACTGACTGGGAAGCATGGCAGCAAACTAAATGGGAAGCATGGCAGCAAACTGACTGGGAAGCATGGCAGCAAACTAAAGGCAAAATGGCTGTTTCTTACTAAAGGACTCCCCATGATATGTCCATAGTAAAACAAAACAATGTTTAATTCTGAAAATGAAGCACAAAGGTGAATACAAAACAAATGGTACACTAATGTTAAATAAATGAACACCAATTTGCAGTGTGACATCATACTGCAGCTGCAATGCATTCTATTACATCTTAATGCTTTTCTTATCAGATCCAAGGCTAGAGTTGTTGCAGAATCACCTAATTTTACACAATTTCAATATCATTTAAATGTTTGTTTACTCTAAAGTACTTAATAAAATCATGTTTTTCAATGCATGGCACATGTCGGTGTAAAAACTATGTATATAGAAAACATCCTTAGGATTTAATGGTATCATCAGTAACTCAGAACAACAGTCATATTAAAAGTGGATTTCAAAATTTCTCGTTTTTATTTTAATCAATTCTTACACAGAGAAATAATTCTCCCCAATTTTTTTTTTTTTTTTTGTGTGTGTGTATGAGCTGTGGTCACTAATGATTCTCAACTAAAAGTAAGAACTAAACCTTTCTTCTCAAAGTGTTAACACAGTTATACATTTTCATTTTCATAAAAATGAAATATGGACTATTAAGCAGCACTTTGAAAAGTAAATATGAATTTCATGTTTGAACCATCTGAGTGAAATACAAGGAAATTTGCTGCACAAAATAGGCCAATAAAGTGCTGAACAGATTATTTTAGGCTTTTAAACTAAGCTTGGTCATCAGAAATAAAATAGAGAGAGAAGAAGAGCACTCTCAATTACTACTGACAGCTCTTTGCACACTTTAGTAAATATTAAGTAGGACTGCATTCTGTGGCTCATCATAGGGAAAGTCCTTTAAAATACAGCATACAAATTCAGGTTAATTAACAGAACTGTTTCATTATAGAATATAACCTATAAGGTCACTAGGAGCATTAGTTTCTACATATTTTGTCTCTACAAAATCTACAAAGTACTTTCCTAACAAATTTAACTTTAATGAAAAAAATACGTTTAACTATATTATAACATTTATAGGAATGCAATTATATTTTCAATTTGATTGGAGGTATACTAACAATAACATCCAAACAAAAAAACTGAAATAAGGAAGCCGTGGTGGTGCAGAGGTTAGCATTGTCACCTCACAGCAAGAGATTCTCCCATTCGATTCTCAGCTGGAGCGCCTTCTGTGTGGAGTCTGCATGTCCTGCCCACGGTCAAGTGATGTCTGAAGACATACAGGTAAGTGCATGCGTGAATGGGTGTGCCTTCTTTGAAGGTTAGACGTTGGGCTGGCAACTCGGCACCATAAAAAATCCACTGCCAATCATTAGTGGACCAGAGTTCCGATGTGGCGACCCCTAAAAGCTGAAAGACAATTATAAATATATATATATATATATATATATATATATATATATATATATATATATATATATATATATATGGGTACATGTCAGTCGACCGACAAGTCGGAAGACCGACATTCACTGCACCGACACATGAAAACATTGAAAGCGCAAACACAGACACACACACACACACACACACACACACACACACACACACATATCTGTAGCAGGGCATATGATGGAAAATCGTTAGACAAAGATGCGTTGCTATAGTTATTAACAGATATGCACACACAACAATTTCAAGAGCATACTACATGCCTACAGTTGTAGCCTCTGTTGTTAGACTCATTACACCTTACAAAGGTGCTATAACAAGCACAGAGGGCACTACAAACTCCATAAGTGGCTACTCTGATTCATTTTGTTGCAGTCTAGGAAGAACCTATCATGCATTCTCACAAAAGGGTACAATCTTTGGGGATTGAGGGTATCTGGATTTTTTATAGCAGGATGCTATGTAAAATCTTTTAATTACAGCCAGGTATAGAATCCATACTCTACACGACTTCCCAAACAATCATCCAGTTTGGTATGAAAGAATCAATCACAATTCTGGCAACCATGGAGTGTTATGGTTTAGAACCCGGAAAGCTACCATAGAAAAGAACTGTCAGGCTTTGCTCACTAAAGGGCAAAACCAGAACTTGTGCGTGTTGTCAGCAGTTGCTTGATTACAGCATCTGCAAGTTTTGCAGTTTGTGTGATATATATCTGAACTGTGATCAGCACCCTCCATGCCTGAAGAGTACAGTTTCTTTTTCAAAAAGGAAGTGCATGCCTTTCAGGCTCTTCATGCATTTCCAGTAATGCCCAACCTCCAGAAGCCCTTGGTATAATCCGCTGTTCTGGTATGAAATGGGTTGAAAGAAGGATATAAATCTGTGTTGTTTTTCTGGGCACCACCATATTAACAAATGCTCTTTTGTGATGCCTAGATGACAAAGGTCAGTAGCTGTCTTCCATGGTTAAAGTCAAGGATAACTACAATAAGATACGAATTGGAATATTCCCTTTCCTCATTAGAATCCACCTCCAAAAATAACTTAATGCAACTTCAATCCATCACAAAAATACATATGCAGATTTTAACCATCTTCTCAGAATGAAAAAATGTAAACGGAAGATCTAGCCACGAATGTAATCCACAGACGACTCTTGAACACCAAGTTGAAGACCAAAAAACGGAATATTTATTAATCCAACAACACATAAAAGAAGATGAGCGCTTTCACGTAGTGTACCCTACGCTTCATCAGATAACAATATATAAAAAACGAAGCTCTTAAATATAACAATGCACGGGAAAATTAATACATTTTAACAAGCAATTAGCATTTAAAGTGTACACAGCTGGAATTCAATAATGGGATCCAAACAAAATGTATAGCACTGGCTACCATACTAAGTAGCATCGACAGTTAATAAATAATAAATACTAAAAACAAACGAAATCTTAATACAAAACAAATAACAAAAATCTGTTCGTCTCAAGACCAAGTGAACTGGCTTGATGCATGATAAAACTAACCATGTGGTACAGATTCAGTAGTAAAATACTAAAACCTGCAACCTGCAACAGACAAATCTCACTTAAGTTGTATCAACGTAGCAAATCGCAATAGGTTAGCTTAATGGTCAAATATATATTATCAATGCAATACTAGAATACTGATACTTTCAACAGACAAAACTCACTCTAGTGGTATCAATGAAAAAGAAAAATAATAAAATCAAAAGTAAATACTAAAATCTAAAAACTAAAAACTATTTACCCTAAAATAAACATTTAGCAAACAAATATGAATCATGCTAAAGGCTCCTATGTTCAAGAACCAGTTTGATAGATACATAGTTGTTTAAACCTGGGGGTAAATGTGCACTGAGTTTCAAAATCCATTTCAGCTCCACAGAAGCTAACTCATTACCAGAATCCCCACCCCTCAGGCTCTGTCCCACCACTTGTAGAGCCCTAAAGCAAAAGTTGTGAGAGGGATATTCTATTATATGTTTAGCCAATGCATTAGCCTCATTACCTTTACGAATATCGTATAGGTGATTGTAAATTCTATCTTGTAATCTCCCTTTAGTTAGGCCCACATAGAAGGCTTGACATGTCACGCAGTTGGCAAGATAAATTAGATTTCTTGTATCACAAGTTGCATGAAACCTAGGTGTAAATTTAAAATTAATCGAAGGATGCTGATATACTTGAGTACTAGTAATGTAACTACATCTATTACAGTGATTACAAGCAAAAGTACCTGGAATCATCTTCTCAGAATAGATCACCACTATGACATGCCGTGAGAGGCCGAATACCTGTTAAGTTCCATGATCTTTAAACCTACCAACATGAAATAATGTCCCTTCTCCAGCAGACTCTTACATCCCTTTTCATCTTCATACCCAATCTGCTAGCATCACACTTCATACTAAAGCAGTCAGATAACACCTTCTCCGTTAAGGGCTCCAAAATCTGGAACTCCATCTCCAAACATGTAAGTGACATACTCTCCATCACCACTTTCACAAAAAAAAAATCTTAAAAAGTTTACCTCTAAAAACAACCAAAGTATAAATATTTCAACAAACATAGTACTACATAACTCCAGCACTCCAAATTTTGTACTGAAACCCATATAATCTTCTAATGTTATTCCTGTTAAGAGTCTCATATTGTTTGTATCTCAATTCTACCTTTTATTAGAACTATAAATATGTCTACATGAACTAGACCAATCCTTGTTACACATTTCGTATATATTCTTGTATCTCTGATATGCATGCCTCAGTTGTATTGTATATAATTCTTACACCCAAATAAACCTGAAAATAGTCCATTAGGATCAGTGTTCTTCTCCTGCTTAGCAAATGTATAATTAATTAATAAAAATAGCAACTGATATCACCAGTTGATCAAATTTGATAGATTATCTTTGTTCTTAAGGAAGGAGAAAGATACTAGATACTTCTGCCTCCAAAGTACTTTATCAAATCCTCTAATAAACTAATGCTGTTTCTCCCAATTGTTGCTCCATTTAGTCAAACACTGCCCAATTTTTAGTGAGGGGTCATTCCACAACAGAACTAGAATAGTCTATAGGTCTGGAATATGCACTTCTTTCTTTAGCACTTGTAGTGACTAGCAGGTTCATGCCAGCATATGCTGATGTTTGCAATTCATAAGCAGTGTGTTTTTGGACCAACTTATAGTTGAGGAAGTCAAACTGCCCATAATAAGACGCCTCAAGAGAAGTCCAAAAGGAGAAAGAATGTTGCCTCACATTTGAAAGAGAAAAATCCAAAGAGTGTAGGCTTAGATCTGTAATCCCTAAATCACCCACTTTACAGGCAACATGCAAATATTTGTACCTACGTGTCTACTCAATGTCCCATCCATAACCACAGCAATGGCTTCATAATATTCTTTAAACGAGGTATGAAGAAGATGTTAGTATGGATCTCGCAGCATAGAAAGGTAAGGCACTTTTGGCTATGAGCTCATACCAAAATGTATATTCCAGAGAGATGTTTAGAGTTCCATTTGAATAGCTAATTGAGTGAACAATGTTATAATGACTAGATACTCCAGAGCTGATTCTTCCTGTGTTTCTGGATTGTTTGTCAGGTGCTGCAATTTTCTCCCTCATGTTAAATATGTGCCATAGGAGAATAGGCATTCCTCCTACCTAGCTGTAGGTGTACAGGTTGTGTGTGACCCAGTTTTGGTATGAGTGGGTGTGTGAGGGGGTCTGCAATGGGCTGGCATCTGCTTCAGGATTAGTAACTCTACCTTGCATGCAGTGAGTGCTGGGATAGGCTCCAGCTCTTCCTAACCCTGTAATCAATTAAACATGCAATCAGAGAGAGAGAGAGAGAGAAAGAAAGAAAGAAAGAAAGAAAGAAAAGTATGAAGTGCACCAGTTATATGAAAATTGCTGCATCAAGGAACAGGGGGATCTAGCTGCCAGATCTACATGGAAAATTTAGTCTCAGTTACATTCACTTTTAATCTTGAGGTACTGTAAAAAATATATACTGTGTCCTTAAGCAGAGATAGTTCCTTTAAGTGGATAAGAGATAGAGAGCAAATGAAACAGTCATCTGCAAAAAGGAAGCCCTTCACTTTAATAATGAAGTGTGTCCAATCTTTCAACTAATAGTGGACAGCAATCCCTCTGACTAACTGTTCATTCACTAATAAAAAATGTTTTGGAGAAAGGGGTCTTCCCTGGTGGGTGCCACTGCCAAACAGAAATGATAAACAGGTTTCAGAGTTTGCTAAAACACTAAAGGAGCTCATAGTCATACAAATTTGATCTCAAATTCAGGAATCAAAAGCTTTATCAAAATCTACAAATATTGTAAACTGCTGCTATATCCTGCAGAATGTGGGCAGTCTTGAATATGGCATCTAGCTCTCTAAGGTAGCCATCATATGAACACTCAGGTAGAAAGCCTACCCTCGCCCGAGAAATTGTGTGGTCACAAGGGCTACCATCTTTTGTCTAGCACCCTTGCATAGATCATAGCATCAGTATTTATTAATGAGATCAGTACACATTTCCCAGTTATGGGGGTGTATTTTCCAACATTAGTTGATACAATGATCCCAGAGGTTTTGGGGGCAGAAATCATAAGACTTAATGAATGCTGTGATATAAGCACTGCTACTGTCCTGGATACAGATAATCTCTGAAAAGTGATAAATTCCCATGCAAAGGCCATCCGGCCCAGATGCTTTTCTTTTAGGGGGGGGTCTGTCTAATGGCTTCTTCTACCTCTTCTCATATAACTAGGGAAGCTAGTATCACTGCATGGATGGGTGAAATCTTCTGTAAGTTCAGTGTGCTCAGGAGAGCTTCCCATACATATGCATTAACAGGAGGCAGCAGTCACTTCAGAATATATAGATTATCATAGCATTTCCTGAATTTTGCATCAGTATAGAAGACAAATAAATATTATCTTAATCTCAAAAGCCAACAATACTTATCTGAGATTTATTTTGCTTAACTCAATAGGCTAGTCTAGAGGACAACAATCCTGAGCCCATGCCTGAGTGACAGGCCTGTTCAGACAAATCTGAAATCAACAATGCAATAATCTGTTTAGTTGTTTTCCTTAACCTTAGTATGAATTTGTTGCATTTATCTCTTTGTATATTGCCAGTGTATACTTGTCAAGGGCTAACTTCACCAGAGCTCCATGAACATAATATAGCTATAATACATGGAGCACCACAATTAAAATCAGTGAAAAACATACTTGTTAAACACCTTTCTGATGTCAGATATGTGCTTAGCAAGTTTTTGTTAAGCAGCCTTTACAGCTGTTAAGCCATAGCTTTGAGCTACAGCATTAATAGTGCTCAGTGACTACCACAGAGCAGCAGCAGAAGTGCAGAAAATGTAAACAGCTTTAAAACATGATAAACACTTAGTTGAATAAACCATTCAGCATGTTTTTAAAATTGTTTGGGCTTCCTGTCACTGTTCATTAGTGACCAGTCTCTGTTGGCAGCATAAGTATGTTGCAGCTTTTAAAGCTGTAAAACACTTATCGTTCTAATTTCCCCACATTTTTCTTTGACTATTGTAGTACATGGGTGTAGGCTAAGCTCTCTGCACTATCATCAGGCCCTTCTCATCATAACGCTACCTGTTATTTGTTCTCAACATGGATGTCAAGATTAACTTCTTTAGTTTTGCTCTCAAGATGAATTTCTTGACATCTGTGTTTCAAACACATAACAAACAGGTAGTGGTTGGAGACTGGATTATAATACTCTGTTTTCCACTTAGCCATATCAAGTACTACCTTACATCTACTCACCTGTTACAATTTAAAGGACCCCCCCAAAAAATGAAAGGGGGCATGCTATCAGGAGGACTGAGCTTAACAAAGTGCTGTAAACTCTGTTTCAGCATGACCATGGCATCATCATTCACAAGCATTACTGTATTAGCCTGCCAAGATTTCTATGATGGACAATAAGTGGAAGGAAAGAAATTCATTAACGAGTAAAAACACATAAGTTTCCCTGAAAATGAATTAACATAAATGGATGATACTAATCAGTTACTGACATTATTACAAGAATTGGGAGTCAAAACATGTAACTGTGTTAATTAGCATGAGGCAAACATGATATGTCTGTTTTTATTTCATTCACTTGTGACATGTTGGAGGGGAAGCTATGTGTTTCAAAGACTAACTCTCTTCTAGAACAGGTTTCCCATTCATGTGATTCAGAGTTCTTCACTAACCCAATTCAGGCATAATTTGGACCAGTGGATGGTGAATCTGAAATTTACCCCTGGTCTGGCACCTATGCTTCTTATGGCCACAGGAAACCTATAAATGCTTACCTATCCACTGTGCAGTCTTATATCCAACCCTTAAAATTACCCTGAGGTATCAAATCATGTCAGATATATTTGGAAAAGCATGGCTAGGCTTAAAAAGGTCCCTAGGGTCATTAGCCTTGTAATCATCTATGAAGCTATGAATCTTTTTATTAGGTAAGCCCACTGGGAACAATTACCCATTTTAAGGAGCAGCCTGGGAGTTTTCTCGGAGTCACACGGTAAGCAAATGGAGGTGTCAGGAATCAATCCCTGTACCCTTTACTACAAGACACAGCTTAGTAGAAGTAAAGAATCTTAATCTTCTGCACTAACCTCCAGACTGCAAGACAGATTTTGTCTAGAAAGCAAAGATCTTCAATATGCTGTTTCTCTGACTTTTCTGAATTAATATGGTGCTTTGCCTTAGGGGCAACCAGTCAGTCATGAAATCCAGTGTCACAATGAAGTATCCAGCAAAGATAACCAGGGTATGAGAGCCATTCATGTCAAAGATATTTCAGATGTATAGAAATAACTCACTAAAAAATGAAAAGGCCTCATAGTCTGTACCATACATTGTCCCCCTAGAACAGTAGACCAGGAGTAATACTGTTACCTGAGCACACATCTGCCATCACTAATCATTCTAAATTCTTGAAGTTCCCATCCTAACCTTATATTAACTAACATGACCACATCATCAATAGATATCTTTGACAGACTTTTAAGCATTAGGACTGTGCCATGTCATCTGTAAACAGCATGTAAAATTACTAACAACACTGGCTTCCTGAATGAAAGTCACATTTATTTTATGAATGTTGAGATAGTACTTCACTGTGTACTTCTTTATGGAGGTGTTTAAACTGGTGATATTAGCAGCTAATAGCATAACCATAACTAATGATTCATAGCAGTAAACTCTGACAAAAAAATGTTACATAATGCATAATCTATAGCTGCTGTTAATGGTGCAAAAAAAGTATATAGTCTCTAACTGTCTATCTCTGTAAATAAAGTACTTAAGGTATAAATGAATAAAGCTGGCATGAACTGGACTACAAGGTGAGATAGCGAAGTGATCATTATCTCAAGACATTTGGGTACAATATAGTCATGAGTGTGAGTCCAGCTACCTAATGCCTAGACTTCCAGACCAATGTCATGAAGAGTGCTCCTAATACCTTTGCTGAATGCCACCATTATATCAGCATGAATTTCTGTATGTCCTGTGCTTTGAACACCTGCAAAGCAGGCACCTCTGGTTTATAAAGCTATATTGAAGAAGGATAAGCGTCTATATCCAATGAGGCTTAAAAGACAACATCAGAGTTGTTCCTGGTAAGAATACTTGCCTGAAACTGCTGATGACTGGATGTTTTCCTTGCAAATACCTTGGAATTTTGCATTTCCCCCTTCCAGATTACCCCCCGAAGCTAGCATTTCCTTATGGGAATCCAGATAAAAATACATTATGTAGAGAGACTTGCAGTGCAGTGTGAGGCTGGCTGAAATGGCACTGAAGTGCAGTATGGAGCTGCTGAACTAGCAATGAAGTACAGTGTGCATCTGGCTAAAGTGCAGTGTGAGACTGGCTGAACTAGCATTGAAGTGCAGTGTGGGGGGTGCTGAACTGGCACTGAAGTGCAGTGTAGGGCTGCTAAAGTGGCACTGAAGTGCAGTGTGGGGCTGCTGAAGTGGCACGGAAGTACAGTGTGGGGCTGCTGAAGTGGCACTGAAGAGCAGTGTGAAGCTGCTGAACTGGCACTGAAGTGCAGTGTGGGGCTGCTGAACTGGCACTGAAGTGCAGTGTGGGGTTGGCTAAACTGTCTCTGTTTTGTTATCACTTGCTTACTACTTTGTTGGGGGTATTTAAAGTCTGAAGTGATTTTATTCTTAAAGCAAAGCTATTACACTTCAGCAAAACCCTGTTGTTTCTTCCTAATGTATTGTACATAATCCTAAAACAAGTTATTTTGGGATCCGCATAAGATGAAGGGTTTCTCCTATTTTACTGCAGGCAGTAATCTTTCCCTGTCAGTGTAGTTCAACAGTTTGAATATTATCTGTCAGAGTGGTAGATCTTTCATCAGTTTTGGTCTCAGAGCTCAATGACCCATTTTAATATTGACAGGGGCATTTAGTGAGAGATTAGTATGTCCCATAAATGTCCCCCCAAATATTTTAAAGTGCTGGCTCCTAAAATCTTCCTCTTGTAAACCCATATGGGGTATACAAGACTGTTGCTTTGCTGCCAGTTCTCAAGATTCTCCACATTCAGTGACAATAGGAAATTCTATTGTTGGGAATGAGTTATCACGCGTGTGCCCTGCATCAGGATAGCCTGTACATACAAGGTGAATTCCAAAAATGTTGTATAGACTACCCAGTTTTCAATCTCTGTCTGTTGAGTCATTGTAACTACTTTAATTCCATCCATGTACTCAACACTTTGGACACTTTGGGCACTAAGGCCATTAAGCTTTAAAGCTAGCTTAACATTAGGTGATAAATTCTCTGGACTCTATAGGAGAAGCTTCTTCTCTGACGTGCCTGCAGCTGTGTAGAAAAAATCCATAACATACTTTGGACTGCAGGCTTGCTTGCTTGCGTCTTTTGGTTTTTCCCGGTTAGGGGTCGCCACAGCGGAACTCCGGTCCGCTAATGATTGGCAGTAGAGTTTTATGTGCTGGCTTACCGGGCCTAACGCACAACCTTCAATGAAGGAACACCCGTTCACGCAAGTTGCCACACAGAAGACGCTCTAACTGAGAATTGAACGGGCAACGTCTAACGGTGAGGCGATAACGCTACCGCAGCGCCACCACCGCAGTAGATGAATAATCAGTGTCAAATCTGCTTAGCAAAATAACAGCAAGAAGTATTGTCTACCTTAATAAAATTGTATGTGCAAGGGTAAACTTTAACTAGCTAAGTTGTATGTGCAAGGGTAAACTTTAGCTAAGTTGGCATGTAGGGACAGAGCAACAATTCACTCCAATAGAGCTCAGGAAGTTCTCCCTGTAACTTCCAATGGGCGGAGCCTAAGCCTTTTGACGGAATCAAATTATGTTGTCACATTTCAAACAAATGCTCATATTTCTGGAACCGCAGGTGTTATGAAAGAAGTATAAATGGCAAACTCTTCAGCACAAACTATTTTTATAGTGGTAGTATTCTTTAGGTTATAGGTCTTATGAAGAATTTTTTTAGTCACAGTAAACGCAGTAACTATTATGTTTGTAATATTTTGTAAGCAACTTACAGTATCTCAGCAACCACTCAAGTTACACACATATTGTCAGCAGCATTTTATTCACCTAGCTGAGAGCTTTCATATGAGACCAAGGAGTCCTGTCTGTGGTTGTTGAGATATTTAGAAAGATGTGAAAATTATATTTATATAAATTAATATCCTAAAAACAAAAGTTTGTATCCATTTACCTTCACTAGACAAAGGTCAAATATTAATGCAGTTGAGTTTGCCACTGTGTAAGCTTTAAGGTGAAATCTTTTAAAACCTTGTACACAGCATGGTTTAGAAATTATTGATGCAAATATGAACAAGCAATATTTGACACTGCAGATGCACATGGAGGCATCACTCGGATGTAATGAGTTAAATGGCTTCCTCCACCTCCTTTTCAGGAATATATATATAATTTACTGGAAAACTGAATGCAAGCAAATCAGTTGTAATACAGCAATGTAAATTATTGGGTAGTGGTGTATGGATATTGCTGAGTAGGAGGTACTGATGGTTAATGCTTAAAATATTGTCCCAGCGTATATCTGGCTGGCACTAATGCAGTGAAGAATTTTAAAATGCATGTGGCAGTCACAGAAAAAAAGCTGTAGCAAGGAAAATAAATCAGAACAACATGGATTAGACTATTACATTGCATTTACAAAAGGCTGGACTACACAGATTAATATATATATATATATATATATATATATATATATATATATATATATATATATATATAGATATATATATGTGTGTGTGTGTGTGTATGTATGGGTCCCTTTTGGAAACCCAAAGGCTCACTTACCCAACTTCCAAAACACTGAGATGAAAAGGCCAATGACTGCACAACACCAATGTCCCAGAACACTGACTTTCCACTCCAGGTAAGTAACCACTTGCTGCCCTCACAAACTGTCCTTTTACCACAGCTTTTTTTTGTGTTTTTGAATGTGAACTCAAGAAATGAAGGAAGGCATTAGAATAGGTTGGTTTACAATATATTTGTGATACATATGTTTTTGTTTCAAAATCCTTTGTTATTAGTACATTTAAGTAGAATATTTCATTTTGTCCTGTTTCATGCATAAATCTTAAAAATTCAATTGTTGAGTTGAGGTAGTCCAAAAAGGCAGGTATTTTTTTTCTTTTTCATCTTTCCAAACAATAAAGATGTCATCCAGATAACAAGTGTAAAATCTGCATGACGTTATAACCTTGTTGAAAAAAAGTCTGTTTCCCAGGGGATCATTACAATGTTGGCCAATAAAGAGCCACATTGGGGACCCCATCACCACCCCTTTGTTTTGTAATACTGACTCTCCAAATAAATAAAGTTGTTTCCTAGTATTGTCACCAGTAGTTCTTCATATAAATGAATATTTTCTTGTGAAATCTTTTTAGTTAAAAGGTAATCAGTGAACCACTGTATTCCCGTATTGTGAGGTATGATTGTATATAAGTCCTTTACATCAATTGTAAAGAAAGTGTCCCCTTCATGGACTTCAAGTTTGTTCATTTTGCTCATGAAATCCCATGAATCTTCACATGTGTGTTCATCTTGAAGTACTAAGTGCTTAAGTTTATCATCCAATAATTTAACACAAGAGTACATAATGGATCCTCGACCATCCACAATTGGGTGCAAGGGAGTCTTTAATATCTTTGTGGATTTTTGGTATCCCAAAGATAGTTGGTATTAAGAGGCTTACAATGTTCAAAACATTGTATTCATCTATACTGATACATTGTTCAATGAATAAATCATTTAGTTTTCCCCTGATTTTTCCATAGGCAATGTTTAATTAATTTAATGAGGCTTTTCCATATGTTACATCATCAAGTGTTTTGTTTACTCTATCAATGTAGTTGATTTTCTCCATCATGACAAGCTCACCCCCTTTGTCTGGTTTCATTATTCTTATATTTGCTTTTATCATTTCATCTAGTTTAGAAGTCTCTTCCTTTGTCACATTATTAAAATTGTTTGGAAATTCATTTAACAATTTCCTCATGTCTTGTTCACATTTTTTCTCATACAATTGTAGTCTTTGGTTTATTGGGGGATCATATGTGCTAGAGACCCTTAGTCCCAACATTGCTTTTAACAGGTTATCGAACACCAGATTAAAGTTTAGTGTCTGTGTATAAAATTTCAAGTCCATAAGTACGTTTGCTATATCAGCCCCTCTACTAGGGACAAAAGTTAGCCCTTTGGCAAACAGGTTACCACATGTTTCATCAGTTGGGAATATGGAAAATTTGTAAATTTTAAAACCTCCTTCTGTATTATTTGTAATTGTACTATTGTTTTCAACCTGTGAAGTTAAAGCTAAAGTCAGATGTTATTTAGTTCTATCTCACCTCCATTATTATGTGTGGGTACGGAGCCAATCCTCGGCTCCAACTCGGCCGCTTAGAAAGCCTAAAAAAATCTGATTGGCTCGTGGCTAATAGGTATCCCATGGTGCATGCTCACATTCCCCAGATCTCGTTTGCCACGTCTTCATTCGGAAGCTTCTTTTGGTTGGCCATGGCTAAGTGATTTAGTTCTTTATTATTACTACCTTTTAGGGGTTTTTGGCTTCGTGTGAAGTGTTATTCTGATTGCTGACAGCTTTATTGCAATATCGATTTGTGTCTGTTAACTGGATTTGACTTATTACTGCTTATAAAATTCTTGGGCCTGTTAGCCTTTTGTGTGTGTTTCCCGTGAGTGTGTGCTTTTAGACTAGACTGTTTAACTTAGAGGTGCTAGTTTGTTTCCCTTTTTCCTTTGCACTAGGTTTGTTTAAGTTAGAGAACCTAGTAAATCCACTTTTTATTTTTTGTTCATAGGTTCATAGGTTCATAGGTTCATACTAGGCTATCTGCCCGGGGGCATTTACAAGCCTAGCCCATAGTTTTGTGGCTTACGCCACCCCTTTAGTATGGGGAACTATACCCATTATTTTGCTGTGCCTCTGTTGAGCAGTGACACTGAGGTAATCCCTGGGGTATATCTGCGATCTCCCATCCATTGGTCAAGATTTCTCTTGAACAAGGCCAGCGAGGTGCTCTGCCTCACATATACCGGGATTTTATTCCACAGCATAGGGAGTCTTTGGGTGATGAATCTATCCCTCCAGCACGTCCTATTAATAGCCGTGTCGAGGTTTAAGTCTCCCGCCCTTGTGGCTCTGACGGATCTAGATTTTTGAGGTGAAGCATATTCATCAACTCTGGGTTTGACATGGCCTTGTATGTTAGGCAAAGGTCACCTCTGAGCAAGCGTGGCGACTGAATGGAGCTGGAGTTCTTTCAGTCGGGCAGCATAGGACAGATGTTTGAGACCCTTTATCCTTTTGGTGAGGAACTTTGTGGCCTCTCCAGCTGCTGCAAGTGTCGGGTCAGATACATTCCGAATGGGGCATTGTACTCAATCATTGGTCTGATGAGTGATGAGTACAGCGAGACTATGACCTCCCTTGATCTAGATGAGAATCCCTTCATGATAAGGTGGGCAATGTAGAAGGTCTTCCTAACTACTTTAGCTACATGGGTGTCGAATGACAGACTACTATCAACCTGGGTCCCCAGGTCCCTGATAACTTCTTCTGTGCTCAGTGGATTGCCACCTATTTGGTAGCTAGGGGTAACCTTGTTTTTCCCGAAGGGTATGACTATGCATTTTTGGCATTTAACTTTAGGCCATGGCTCTGGCACCAGTTATCCGTTTCTGTGAGACCCTTCTGAAGGATATCTGTGTCAGATGTGTTTTCTACTATGGCGCCCAGTTTGCAGTCATCTGCAAACTTTGTCAGCCATAACCCTCCTGTGTTTGCTTGTACTTGGAAAAGTAGATGCCAAACAAGAGTGGGCCCAGGACTGAGCCCTGTGGTACACCACTTGTGACAGGCTTTGAGTCTGACATGGCGCCAGCAACTCTGACCCTGTGGGTTCTGTCACTCAGCCAGTTTGCAACCCATCTTGTGATGTATGGGTTAACATTTAAGCTGATGAGTTTTTCAATGATACCCGAGTGGGGTATTGTATCGAAGGCCTTCGCCAGATCGAGGTAGGCTGTATGGACTGCCTTTCCCTCATCAATGGCTTTGGTGACTGTTTGAAAAAGTCAACCAAGTTTAGAAGGCATGATCTGCCTTTGACAAAGCCAAACTGGGATGGATCCAAAGTCTGCAAATTCCCTATGTCTTTATTTATGAGGTCCATTATGATCCTCTCCATGGCTTTGCAGATAAGGCTTGTCAAGCTAATGGGCGGTAATTTCCAGGGTCGGTGGAGGCACCGCCTTTGTGAAGTGGGACCACAGTTGCAGTGCGCCACTCCTGGAGTGCGTATCCAGAGGTAAGACTATGATTAAACAGCTGTCCTAGCTGTGGGTTTAATTCCTCATTGAGTTCGTGGAGCACACAGCCGGGGACACCATCAGGTCCCATGGATGCTGTGTTTTTGCTTTGGAGAGAGCAGTTCTCACTTGGGCGTTGGAGATGTTTGGGGGCTGCAATCGCTTGGTATAGATATCTCTCCTTTTGGGGAGGGGAGAAGTTTGCACTGAACCTGTCAGCCAGTATGTTGGCAATGTCTGTAGGATCAGTAATCTTCACATCATTTTGAACTAGTTCTGAGCATATCTGGGAGTTTCCTCCCAGGTTTCTAACATAGCTAAAGAAGGCCTTATGATTGTCTTTTGAGTCTTTAGCTATTTTCTCTCAAAATTTGCTTTGGATGATTTTATGAGAGCTCTTAGTTTTTACTTATAGTGATCAAGGGTGTCTTACCTTTTAAGGATTTTGCTCTATCTTGTAGTAGCTTCCTCCTTTTGTTGTAGAGTTTGTTTATGGCTGGGGTCCACCAGACTGGACGCTTGCCTTTGGTACAAAGAGTCTTTGTTTTGCTTGGGATTGCCTTATCCATGCAGACCTGCAGGTGCTGGTAGAAGGCATTTGTAAGTGATTCAGCGGCTTGAGTACTGTTTTCCGCCGGCTCGGGGGCCTTAAAGGAGACCACACTAGTCTTTAGAAGTGTGAAGTCGGCTTTCGAGAAGTTCTTTCCTGTGGTCTTTTTTATTTCAGGGGGGGGTGGGATGAGGACCTCCAGCGAGATTAGTTTGTGATGTGATCTCACCAGTGAGGGGTATACTTCCGGTGTTGAACATTGTGCTCCCATGTTCGTGATGATGAGATCAAGTATGTTTTCTCCTCTTGTGGGGATGGTGACTAGTTGTTCCATGGCATTTGAGTTTATGAATTCCAGGAACTTTTGGGCTAGGGTGTTTGGGCTTGAGTAGTGTTCCCAGTCTATATTAGGGTAATTGAAGTCACCTAGTATGATGGTGTTTGGTGATACATTTATCCCTCTAGTGTTTTCAGGAAGGCCATGTGAGGTTCCTGAGTTTGTGAGGGTGGCCTGTAACATGCTACAATTTGCAGAGCAGTCTTGCCTATGGTTAATTGCACCTGGATGGTCTCCGATGCATCGTGCGTTGCCACCAGTCTTGAGGTGTGGGTGTCTTTGATGAATATGGATAGCCCCCCCCTCCTTTCTTGGTATTGGCCGGATTTTGGGGCGGAACGCATGATAAGAGGTAAAACCTGATAGTGCTGGGGTGCTCTCAGGAGCCTTGAACCAGGTTTCTGTCACTGCACAGACATCGATGTTCTCCATACTGAGAAGGGCCTCGAGTGCGTGCATTTTGAGATTTAGACTTCTGGCATTGAGCAGCATTACCCTTAGTTTTTTTCCTTTTTGTGTTCTAGGGTGGTAGGTTTAGAATTTGAGCCTTGCCTAAAAAGGCACTATGGGGTGGCAAGAGCCTTTGCCAATATCCGGAATCCCAGGGTGACAGGTGCAAGCCGTCCCTTGAAGCAGCGTGGCTTGTCCAGCATGTCATCCCAGGCAGACAGACATTGGATCCCCTTTGAATGACACCAGAGTTTAAGCCAATTGTTAAAGCTGATCATCTTATTTCTGTATTGTGGCATCATTCTTGGTGAAGGTAGGATACTGCTCAAGGTCAGGGTCATACCTGCCTGGGCTACATAATCAGAGAGCTCCTCAATGTCTCTTTTCATGTAGTCCAAGGAGGTACGTCTCAGGTCGTTTACACCAGCGTGGACAATGACTGAGTCGTATTTGTACCTGCTGTTGAGAGACCTGAGTGCTTTCGTTATGTGGCGGATTCTAGCGCCCGACAGGCAGCTTACTGTGACCTTCTCCTTACTCAGTCTGGTGAGCGGGACGTCAGTGTGTCTGACTATGGAGTCACCAATGACTAGTGTGTCTAGCATTGTGTTTGGCCTTAAGGGCTGTGACTGTTTGACACTCTGACTGTGAGGTCTATGTGTTGCAGGTGTTGTGTTCTGAGGTGGTGGTTGTTTGGGTGTCTGCTTTGGTGGCCTCTGCTGTTTTGGTAGATTTTTGATCAGAGCCGCCGAGTATGTCTTTGTGTGTTTATGTGTATGATTTGAGGTTGTGATGGTACTATGTGAGACTGGGTCTATAGTGTGTGTGGTAACCTTCTCCTCCTCACTGGTCTTGCCAGTCCTATGTTGAGAGAGCTCAGCCTCCAGTTTGGCCGTATAGTTGCATCTCTCGCATGTATTTGTGTTTTGTTGGAGGAGGAGAGGGTTGTCTGTGTACATGAGGCAATTGTAACATTGCCTCAATATTCCCAGGTTCACCAGCTGAGCAGGAGAGGACACTAGCAACTGATCCTCGACATGCTAGAAGGACTAGACAAAAAACTTTAAAAGAGATTCCGGGGGACGTGGGTGACCGAGAAATGGGGGTTTGCCTTTTTGGGGTGCTATCTATAAGAGTGCCGTATCAAGGTAGTAAGTACTGTAGGAGCAAGTGCTAGGTTTAACAGATAGAGAAAAGTCTACTTGGAGTCAAGTAGAGATGATCTTTTTAGGTATTAGAGAAAGTGCTAGTAACAGGGATGCTTAAAGGTAAGATTGAAAAGAATGCACTCTGCACTAGAGAAGTTAAATATGAAAGTAGGTAACTTGAGTTTTACCTGTTTAAAAAGTTAAGGTTTAGTGGAGAGTTACTATTTTTAAAACAGCAAGATGGACTGAAAGGGGTGGTTACTTTTGTATTTTGGTACTATGAAATACTGTAGGATGGCCAATAAATTTAAATAATTGAAGGGGTGGGATTTCAAAAGTGATGGTTTTGTGATTACTCACATAAGCCAGTGAAAGTAGAGAGAAATGAGATATATGGTCAGATTAACATAAGAGGCGGGCAACTAGAAAGACAGTGGTATTTAACAAGACAACTTAAATGGGTGGGAGGGAAAAATTCTGCCCGACTCAGAACAGAGAGAGCTGTGGTCTCTTTTGAAGTTTTAATATGCTGTTAAAACAGAATGCAAGCAAAACACAAGATAAAGAAAACAAACTACAGTATTCAAAATATAGAAAGGCAATACAGAAATACAAAAAATAACAGCAAACTAACCTTTCCTTCACAGCAAAGTGTAGCAGAGTCTGGATGAGCCTTTCTGGTAAAGCTCTGAAATGTTTTAGTTTACTCCTTAAATAGAAATTTTAGTTCCTAGCTCCACCCCCTCTGTTAACAAGTGATTAACCTTAAGTGACCTCTTCTGTCTTATGAATGAGTCCTTAATTAATCAGTTCTTATTTCTGCCTGACTCAGAACAGAGAGAGCTGTGGTCTCTTTTGAAGTTTTAATATGCTGTTAAAACAGAATGCAAGCAAAACACAAGATAAAGAAAACAAACTACAGTATTCAAAATATAGAAAGGCAATACAGAAATACAAAAATAACAGCAAACTAACCTTTCCTTCACAGCAAAGTGTAGCAGAGTCTGGATGAGCCTTTCTGGTAAAGCTCTGAAATGTTTTAGTTTACTCCTTAAATAGAAATTTTAGTTCCTAGCTCCACCCCTCTGTTAACAAGTGATTAACCTTAAGTGACCTCTTCTGTCTTATGAATGAGTCCTTAATTAATCAGTTCTTATTTCTGCCTGACTCAGAACAGAGAGAGCTGTGGTCTCTTTTGAAGTTTTAATATGCTGTTAAAACAGAATGCAAGCAAAACACAAGATAAAGAAAACAAACTACAGTATTCAAAATATAGAAAGGCAATACAGAAATACAAAAAATAACAGCAAACTAACCTTTCCTTCACAGCAAAGTGTAGCAGAGTCTGGATGAGCCTTTCTGGTTGTGAGTGTTAGGACTAGATCTGTTTAAGTTAGAGGATCTAGTTCCTTTCTTGTTGTGTAAGTGTGTTGGTTTTTTCTCTACTGCCATTATGTCCAAAGAACATAAAGAGCATGAACAGTCAGGATTTAAAAAGTATACTAAATGCTAGCAAAAAATGACCATCACTGATGGACATAGCATCTGTGGGTACTGTCTAGGGGGTCATACATCTTTAAGAAACTTGTCTCTTTTGTCATTCCTTTAGCCTTAGAGTGCTCCAGGAATGGAAGAATAAGCTGATCCTAAAAGACATGTTAAATCCTTCCTTCGAGGAAGACCTAGCCAGTTCTTCCTCCTCTGCTAGGTTGCAGTCTTCTAGAAAAGATAAGGGCAAGTCCTCTAAAAGGCCTTCTCCAGCCTCAACTTCTGTCTCTGAACCTCCACAGAAGTTACCAAAATCGAAGCTAGCCTCTGTCTCTTTGGCTCCACTGTCTTCGGAGCCAATTGAGACTCTGGACACGGATCTTGCAGTATCGGCACCAAGTGCTTTGGTGCCGATCACTAGCAGTCCTCTTCGGAGTTGGTCTACAGACATTGCACCAGTCTCCCCTACTCTAAAATCACCTATATTGTAGAGAGTGAGGTCTCCCACACTGTCCTCCAGATCTTCCAGGAGTTTATCTGAAGAAGACATCGAGAGAGTGGTGCTCAGACTCCTTAGGTCGTCGGCCTTGCCAAATTTTTTATCGTCTCCAATCATTTTTGTCTCGGAGCTGAATCCTGCTACTGATCTGGCTCTTTTTCCTCCTCCAACCAGATTGGGCCTTTGGAGCTGATGCTGTCAGTACCGACTATAGTGGTGTCATCGGCTCCAGCACCCCATGTGGTTGTTGCAGAGCCAAGCTCCACTCCGATACCATCGGCGTCATCTGAAGTGTCTAGGGTCCGAAGCTCTTCGGTTGGGCCTGAGGGGGACACTTGGAACTGAACAACTTCTGTGCCAAGTCTTCCTCTTGGTGCATCAACCCGAGTGAGCTCAGACCCTACATTATTCTCGGAGCCAATTCCTTTGTAGCCGATCTTCTGAGACCTCCCCAGAAGACTCCACTGAGGAGCCCCCTCGGAAGAGATCATGTAAGAGGAAGTATGTAGACTTCCCTGATGAGTCTGTCACATCTGACACTGACCTCGATGAGTTAGAGGGGTCCCCTAAGTCGTCCTCTGAAGATATCTCCTTTGCAGACATTTTGGAGATCCTCAGGCAGAGAGGCAGCTGGCCCACCATTACCCCATCCAATGAGGAGTCAGTGTACCTGAAGGCTTTGGGGGCTCTACCCTCAGCTTCATGGGTGTCTCCTCCATTTGATGAATTACTGGGTCTTGTGAGTCAGAAAGCATGGCAGACTCCTGATGCCGTGGAACCGGTCCGCAGGAGGCCGAATAAATCCCCCCCCCCAAAGACAAAGAGTTTTTATCCAAGGGTTTACCTGTTGATGCCATGGTGGTGGTGGCGGCCACTAAGAAGGAGCTAGCAGAGACTTCTTCTTCTATCCATCCACCTAATAAGGAATCCCGAATGATGGAGAGGTATGGGAAGTGTATCTTCTCTTCAGCGGCTTTTACACTCCAATCGCTGAACTATCTATGACATTTTACGAGACTTTAAAGAGATCTCCTAAAGGAGTTAGGAGATACTCTTCAGGGTACCTCTACTGAAGCAGTCCCATCTACAGTGTCGGCTCAGTTGGCTACTCTCACATCTATTGCTAACTTCTCCATGTGGCTAATCTCATACGCAACTGATGGTTGTAGGGGGGGGTTCAGGAGTCTCCTTAAGGAGACATTCCTGGATGAATCTATGCAACTTTGCTGAGCCTTTCAAGTCTACATTCACCAATACTCCCGTGGACAGATCCTCTCTTTTTGGACCCAAGGTGAAAGATACCCTCACCAGGTATGAGCAGGAAGGAAAGACTCTCTCTGCCATGGGAGTCCATTTTACTGTTCCTTCTAGATCTTACCCTAAAGGTCAGAAGAGAGGCAAAATTTGGTTCAAGAAATCACAGAGAACTTTCCAGGACACACAGGGTGATTCCTCCTCCAGAGGCACGGGAGGAGGACATAATGGCAGATGTCGCCCTAGAGGCAGGGGAGGCCCACAAAATCAGGGAGGTCGCGATTCCTTTCCTGACCGTTCCTATCAGCGTTCCTGATGTGGAACCCGACTGTGCTTCTCTGGAGCCTGTCAGGGGTCACCTGTCCTTGTAACCAGAAGCCTGGCTAAATCTCACTCGAGAAAAGTGGGTACAAGACATTATCACCAGAGGTTAGTCTATACCCTTTTTCCTTCCACCACACCCTCCCAAAAGGATCCCAGATGTACCACCCAATCACAGGGATCAAGCGGCTATAGAGATAGAAAAGCTGCTATTAAAAAGAGTCATTCAAAAGGTCCCAACAGTCCAGACAGGATTCCGAACATACTCCAGGTTCTTTTTAGTTCCAAAAAGAACAGGGGACTGGAGAGCCACCCTAGACCTCAGCAAGTTAAATGAGTATGTAAAGAAGTCCAAGTTCCAAATGGTCACTCTAGAATCCATATTCTCTCTGTTAGGGAGAGACAGCTGGATGTGCTCAATAGATCTCCAGGGTGCCTACTACCACATAATGATGGACAAAGCATCAGTGAGATACCTACGCTTCCAGCTGGGAGCCAATCATTACCAGTTTTGGGCACTGCCCTTTGGTCTCACCACAGCCCCCTGGGTGTTCACCAAATCCATGGCAGTAGTCACAGCTCATTTGAGGTTCCAGGGAATCCATGTTTTCCATTCCTGGATGATTGGCTCCTGACCGCCACCACCAGGCATCGTCTAGTTCAATCGAGAGATTCCACAATCAAGCTCTGTTCCCAGTTGGGAATCTCGATAAACTGGGAAAAATCTTCTACTTTGCCCACTCAGTTTATAACTTTTATAGGAGCAAACATAGACACGGTTGATATGACAGCCAGACCACCTACAGACAGATTACAGAATCTTATGCAACAAATTTACAGGATACTTCCCCTTCGAACAGTCAAAGCGAATGTGGTGTTGCAGCTTCTTGGAACTATGGCGTCGACCATAACCTTGGTACCTTTAGCAAGACTACATATGAGAATACTCCAGGGGCGGCTCATGCTAACGGTCTGCAGGACTGCAGCCCTCCCACCGACAAATAAAAGAAATACATAACATAAAACATAAACTTTAAAAAAAAAATTTTCTTTTTTACCGAGTACCGAAACTGCCGCACATGCGCGGACACACTCAGACTGCCCCACAGATGCCCAGGAATCTCTGCGAACTCTGACTGCCTGAGTTAGCAGTCCATATGCAGAGAAGGTATTTTTTGCCCCGCAGATGTCCAAGATGCCGTGCGGTAGCTGGCCGCACAGAAGAGAGGAGCTCCGGACTGCTTGAGCCACAGACAGGACCAATCAGGAGAGAGGTAAGCAGGGATTTGAGCACAGGACCAATCAGGAGTGAGGTAAGTTAAGTTCACAGCTCCTGCAGGGAAGCATTAAGTTGAGCACGGGTTTGAGACAATGGAGTTGGACCTGGCTTTCTGGACCCATTTACAGGTAAGGTGTGTGTGTGTAGGAATCTCATAGCTCCATTTAAGCAAGGCAGTGACAGCTCCGTTAGTGGAAATATCTCTGTTTGAGCAAGGTAGCTGTTTATTCAGACCAGCAGCAGCTCCATTAGTGGAAATATCTCTGTTTGAACAAGGTAGCGGTTTATTCAGACCAGCATCATGACCGGCTGTTTATTCAAACCAAAGGGTGTGTGTGTCGTTCTGTGACCAGCTGTTTATTCAAACCAAAGTGTGTGTGTGTGTGTGTGTGTGTGTGTGTGTGTGTGTGTGTGTGTGTGTGTGTGTGTGTGTGTGTGTGTGTGTGTGTGTGTGTGTGTGAAATGCCCTTGTTAACACATAGTGGTGGGTAGAAATACTCAGGCTTGAACCCTGTACCTTGGATGCAGGTGGCAAGGACCTGAATTCCCTACCCACCACTATTCGTAAAAAATTGCAGATTTTTGCCTCATATTTGTTCTGTTTGTCATAAAATCTGTGGTTTCTGTATCTTCATATTTCCTTTCAAAGGTTTATAGTGCAGTGGTGCACTGGTAGCATTGTTGTCTAACAGCTACAAGTTCTTTGGTTTGATTCTTGGCTGGGGTGCCTTCTGTGTGGAGTCTGCATGTCCTCCCAGCCGTTACAAAGATGTGTCTGGAGTGTATCTCCCTGCTCTGCTGAAATTTGGCTTTGTTTTGTTCCAAGTCAGAGTAGTTTCCTGGTTAACAAATGTTTAAAAATAACAGGCATTTGAATTTCAGACTTCATATTCTTCAGAAAGTACATGATAAAACAAAACCTTTTATTCTAGCAATTGTCTAAGTTTATAACATGGATATTTGAAATTTGCCCATATTTTTGGGAGTGTATTCCCCCATTATTGGCCTCGTCCAGGTATTTTGTGCTAAGGTTGAGAGCTATGGTGAGAACTGAATTCACTGAATATGTTTGGCATCTGTATTCCCATATTATTGGCTTTTTTCAGGTGTTTTTTGCTAAGAAGTTGACAGCTATGGTGAGAACTGAATTCACTAAATAGTAACCATTTAAGTTTGTCTTCCTCTGTTTCAGCTGATTTGGCATAGTGGTATGTTTCTCTGACTGTTTTGCACAGGGTCCCCTGGGTTCAAGACGTGGCAGTGAAATGTATGGTGGTAATGCAGCATTTTATTCTAGCAACTTTCCAACATTATACAAGCAATGTTTAAAATGGGTCCCTGGTTTTTGGCCTTTTGTCCCCCCCCCAATAAATTTTGGCTTTTTCCAGATATCTTGTGCTGCAAAGTTCAGAGATACAGCTGAGTGTCGAGTAGATTTTACAAGGAGCTGAGAGCTGCAGAGGAACAAAAGTTTAGTTCTGCTTATGCTAAGTCTACTTGCATTGTTAATAGCACAACAGGTAGTGTACTTGCTTTTGATGCAGAAGGCTGTGGGTTCTACTCCCACAGTAGGTAGATGCATTGCTGATACTGTACTGTGTTGTAAAGGGGGTGGATGCTGCAGCCCTTTTTGGCAAAGATACCTAGTAACTATGAACCTGTTATCAGTTTGCTATCCATTCTCTATTGCGGTATTACTAGCTTATCATTTTTTTAATGATTGTGTTAGAAAAATATGTATTAATGTGTGTATGCTTAATGCTAATTAGTAGTTAAAAGAGTTAACATGTTTTTCATTCTATTTTATATGCACTGTTTTATATATAAATTGAGTTTCATATGAGAATGGAAAAAGATGCTTTTTGAAACTGCAGTGTGCTTTCTGAAACTTGCAAGATGCCCTCTGACCTAGTAATTGGTATCACAGCAATATTCATGTTTATGCCTTTTGGAAATCTACTTGAGAAGCAGGTGCTTATCTGCTAGGTCAGGAACGAATGAATGAACAATGCTATATTCTGTAAATGTAATGATTCTAAACAATCAGCTCTGTTCGAAGTATGAGAACATGTACAGCTGCAGAAGCTTAGAGATAATGTAGACAAAGGATTATTAGAGAAACGAACTGCTAGCTTTGTGCTTGAATTAGCCATAGTACCTTGAATGGTAACATAACATGTATCTAACCGATGGTAACCAAGGCCACGTTGTTTTCCTTAGGAAGTTTCTCACAAAAATTGATAAATCAGCAGAAATTCATGAGACTAGTGGTCAACAAGTGATGATGAAAAGACTTGTAATTTGCTACGTCACCTTGGTAGGCAATGTCTTATTAGAAAGTGTTTAAAAATGAAATTATTTCCTGTTTATAGTTAAACAAACTCTGTAATAGCACATTTTTGTCTCCCTGCTGCAAGATTAAAGTACCTTAACCTGAACCTACCATGTTTTGATCATTTTTAAAGTATAATTTTCCTTTGACAGTTTAGTCCTTCGGACCGGAAAGTACCTCTCGCTCTAGGCCTAGGTCAGAATTGGGCCACGGTGGCATGCACCTGTAAGGAGAAGAGGCCAAATCGGCTCTTCTGTTTTGAAAGACCTCCGACTGAATTGTTGTTCAAAAGAGGCCAGCCACTGTTTCTGATCTGGGATTGGAGGGTGAGTCAATGATCCGGTGGATCAATTCATGGAGGGTCAGGTAAGGAGGAATTTACCTTTTTCTGTTTTAAATCAGGGACTAGTTGCAGAACTGTTTTTTGTCAGGAAGATTTGCATGTGCAGATCAGGGACAAAAAGGTTACTGTCTTGTCATAGATCAGGGAAACAGAATAGGTAGACAGTTATTCTAGATAAACTGTGAAAAGGTGTAAAACTGTGGTACTAAGTGATAAGAAGGGTTATGTAACAATTTACAGCTTAGCTAAGGCAACATGGGAAATCAGTGCACGAAAAGTTCCCGAGACCCGCCCCTAACTGAAGACGCGAAACATATGCAATTACTGCGTGCCGATAATGTTAAGTACTATACGAAATGGGTTGATAAATACAAATTTGATGGTAATTTAGATAAACCTGCACTTATTAAACTCATCAGACAACTTAAAACAGACACGAAAGGTCAGCTAAAAAAGCAACGGCAATTAGGAGTCCCTCAGGCACATAGGTGGCTTGAGGAAGCAAATCGCAGAGAACAAAAGATTAAAAATTCAAAAGCAATGTTTTTAGACAAAGAAGATAACTTGGTAATAGCAACGGCCCCTCCTCCGCCCCCTCCGCTTCCCTTACCAGAATATGAAGCAAGCAGACAAGCTGATCCACCTCCGCTATACCCGGCTGTTCCTGCAAAATCAAAACCGTTTGTCAGGGATCCTATCGAGACTAGGTCTCGAACATGTAACTTGAGAGGGGAGATTGACATATGAAATGAATAAAAATTCACAAGCTATGAGTGAGGAGGAGACATGTCCACTCATAGAGGTACCAAATCCACAGGCAGGACAGGCAGGAGAGGATCCGACTCTCTTAGTTTATAGACTGTGGACACTGGAAGATATCCGGAAAGCCACAGAGGGAATTCCCCATCCAAAAGTTAATTTTAGAAAATTCTTATAAGACTTACAGGGTATGAGATTAAGTTACCATTTGAATGGAGAAGAAGTAGAAAAAGTAGTTAGACAAATTGTAGGTCCAGATTGGCACATGATCAGTGGCAACTGGAATCTCCGTGACGCAGAGCTCAGACCACTCCCACATAGTAATGCAGAACTGGATAACAGAGTAAAAGGTCTGACAGACCGAATCTCTGAAAAATGGAAGCCTAGGGCTGATTGGACTTGTATTAGTGCATACAACAAGAAGGTGAAACTGTTGATAGATATTATGCTAGATTATTAGAGTGTTTTAATAACCATTGCGGAATGCAGATACCTGAAGATCAAACACATGATTCCCCATATGAGCAGCAGCTAAAGAACACATTCTTAAAAGGCAGCATTACTCCCATTAGCAGCTTTATTACAAAGCACATGGTAGATCATCGTACAAGTAGATTACAGTCATTACTTGAATATGCAAGGCATGCCGAGAGGCATTTTAATAGCAAAAAGAAAAAGAAATTCCAAGTATTCGTACAGCAGGACCAGTTACCATTACGCCAAAATCAGCATTTAGACCTCAAAAAAGACAGTATCCCTTGAGAAAGGATGCAGAGATAGGGATCAAACTTATAATAGCAGCCTTACTTAAGGAAGGAGTCTTAATAGACTCTCCTGATTCACCATGTAATACACCCTTATTTCCTGTCAGGAAAGCAAACGGGGAATGGCGTATGGTCCAAGATTTACAGGCTGTAAATAATGCAGTTATACCCAGGGCACCAACGATGCCAGATCAGCACACCTTATTGAATGATTTGAAACCTCAGCAGAAGTATTTTTCTGTAGTAGATATTAGCAATGCATTTATCTCAATACCGATACACCCAGACAGCCAACATTGGTTTGCATTTACATTTCATGGGAAATGGTATACATATATGAGATTACCACAGGGATATTGTGAAAGTCCAACGATATTTGCACTAGAAATGGCAAGTAACCTGGTGGGATTTATCCCACCGAAAGGTAGTCAGATTTTACTTTATGTAGACGACATTCTGTTAGCAGCCCCCACCCAGCAAGAATGCAGAGAGGATACCATAGCATTATTACAATTTTTAGTTACTCAAGGACACAAGGTAAACAAAAACAAACTGCAACTTTGGAGAAAACAAGTTAAATACCTGGGATATGTAATATCCAAAGAGGGTAGAATATTAGATGAAGACAGAAAAACAGCAATATTACAAGCACCTAGACCAACTACCAAGAAGGAAATGATGTCCTTCCTGGGAACTACTAACTTTTGCTGGAGTTGGATACCAAATTATGCCTTGGAATCTGCTCCGCTGACTAATTTGATATTCAAAAAGCCGATGGCAGCACAGGATTTATTATAGTGGACACCAGAAGCAGAAGCAGCTTTCTGCAAGCTAAAACAACTGATAGCATCTTCCTTAGTTTTAGGATTATCAAACTATCATAAGCGATTTTTCCAAACTGTAGACTGTAAGCAAGGTTATATGACATCAGTGTTGACACAGCAGCATGGGGACAAACAACGCCCCATAGCTTACTATTCATCACAGTTAGACCCAGTGGCGCGATCCTTGCCCCACTGTGTACAAGCAGTAGTTGCAGCTGCAATGGCAGTGCAGGCTTCAGCCTCAGTAGTGTTGTTCCACCCTCTCACATTGAGAGTGCCTCATGCAGTCGCAATCATTTTACTGCAGGAAAAAGTAGCATATCTTTCTCCTGCTAGACATCTTTCCTGTATGACTATACTGTTGAGCCAACCTCATATGACAATTGAACGATGCACAACTTTGAATCCGTCAACCTTGCTCCCAACCCCTGCAGATGGCAAACCACACTGCTGCCTGCAGGAGATTGAGCAAAAGACACTACCTAGACAAGACCTTATAGATGTTCCCTTGGATGATGCCGAGGTGACATACTATGTAGACGGCTCATGCAGGAGGGGTCCTACAGGACCGAATCTAGTGGGATATGCAGTAGTTTCTGATACCGAGATTTTACAAGCGAAGTCTTTACCACACAATTTATCTGCACAAGCAGCAAAGTTGATTGCCTTGACGAAGGCATGTACCTTAGCAGAAGGTAAGAAAGTGAATATTTTTACTGACAGCCAGTATGCTTTTTCTACTGTACATGTTTTTGCGCAGCAGTGGAAAAATAGAGGAATGATAACATCTACTGGTAAACCAATTAATCATGCACAATTTATTTTAGATTTGTTAGACTCTATTCAGTTACCTCAAAAAGTAGCTATTTGCAAATGCGTAGCTCATACCAAGCAACAGGATAGAATTTCAAAAGGGAATGCGAGGGCTGATACAGCTGCAAAACAGGCAGCTTCAGCTTCAGAAGTTTTTCTTTTGAGCGAGGAATTACAACCTTCTGAGATTTTAGATTTAGAAATGTTAAAAACAATGCAGACACTTACTACAAATGTAGAGAAACAAAAGTGGATAAAACGCAGAGCAATCCTTGAGAAGGGACTGTACATCTCCAAAGAAAAGAAACCAATTCTACCATCTAACTTGTTTAGATATGCAGCTTTGTTGAGCCATGGGCAGAGCCATGTCTCAACAGGGGGGATGGTACAGTTAGTGAATCGAGTGTTTACGACGTATGGATTTACTAATTATACAAAAAATTTTTCTGCAGCATGCCATGTTTGTAACAAGCACCATGCAAAAGGGGCATTGAAACATAAGCAAAGGAGTTTCCCTACACCACCATATCCATTTCATACTATTTGTATGGATTTCATAAAACTGAACAAATGCGAAAATAAAAAGTACTGTCTTGTCATTATAGATATGTTTTCCAAATGGGTGGAAGCTTTTCCAACTAAAAATCCAGTTGCAGCTACTGTTGCAAAGGTCCTTGTTAAAGAAATTATACCTAGATTTGGCATACCGGAAAAGATTTATAGTGACAATGGTACACATTTTGTAAACCAAACAATACAACAACTTAGTCGCTATTTCGGGATATCGTTGAAAAATCATTGTGCATACCACCCCCAATCTGCAGGATTAGTAGAGAGGCACAATGGGGTGTTGAAGAATAAGCTTAGAAAATTGATTAATGAGACACAGAAGAACTGGGTGCACTGTCTACCTCTGGCACTGTTGAGTATGAGAACTGCTCTAAATGTAAAAGGGTTAACTCCTTTTGAAGTTCTGTTTGGGAGGGCATATTATACACCTCAATGGAAACCTCTCATGCCTGCAGAGCAGGAGGCTGACAGTTCACTTGCAGGGTATATGAGGTGATTTTTGAATAACAAACTTTTGCAGTTAAATTCTGTTTCAGATAAAGAGCAACCGAAATCGGAAGCAGCAGTAGCCCCAGGCACGTGGGTCTGGGTGAAGATAGTGAAGAGAAAAAACTGGAGTTCTCCGAAGTGGGAAGGGCCGTACCAGGTACTACTGTCGACACCCACTGCAGTCAAGATCAAGGAGCGAGCGTCCTGGATTCGTTTGACACACTGTAAACTGGTTAAGAACTTTGAACTGGACAAAAACCTTGTTACTGTTATACAATGAGAACAAAATGACCAGGTATAGAGTAAACAGAGATGCAGAACAGCCTCAGAAAACTTGCATGATCATTTTGATAGCTATGCTAATTACATTGTTCTTTTTGTTGTGGCCTTTCCTTTTTCCTGCCACAAAAGTTGAACTGATTAAACGTGATGGGCCAAACATAGACTGGCATCCGAACTTTAACACATCAGGCAATTACACGTGTGTATGCTGAGACTTTTAATGTTTCGAACTGCTGGGTCTGCACGGCCATAAAAACAGCATACGGGGGTTTATTAATGACTGCTATCCCCCTAGAGGTCAATGAGACCTGGGAAAATCTGTTTTTTGACACAGTAGCTATTAAGGCATATGATAAGGTAGCACTGTATTTGCCTGTGACACAAAAGGGAATTGTATGTTTTTATAAGAATGATACCATACAAGTGGGTTGGAGCAAGTGTAATGTGACCGTACAATATAAATGTTATACAAAAGTAAACGATTTAGGTGGATCTTGTAGTACAGATTATAACTCATTTCTTAAATCCATGCATAAGACTCTTGATCAGGTACAACGTCATCCTATACTTTTTAAACTGTTATCTGTAATAGATAGGAAAATGTTTCATGCAGGGCAGTCATTTCGTGACAAAGTAACCACTAAAGTAGAAGACTGTTATTTTGTGTGTGGTAAAAAAGCATATAAATGGTTACCTGAGAATTGGTCCGGCAGTTGTTTTTTGGGATACCTGGTTCCGGCCATACGACACACTGCAGTCTTGCCTCAGGGAAATATTCAAAATACCCGAGATGTAACCAAAAAGACTGTTAAAAAACCTGAGAATCCAGTGGGACAGATCGAGGTGGGCTGGAAAGACCATCATAGTGTGGGTACCAAACTTACGCACATGGACTTGAGTGACGCTGTCATATCGTGGGCAGGCATATTACCTGCATATGGCACAGTTAATTCGATTTGGGAGCTGCAAAAACTGTCTAAACTTCTCGAAGTGATGAGTAATGCAACTTTTTCTGCTCTTGAACTGATAACTGATGAACTAAATGCAATGAGAACTGTAGTGCTCCAGAACCGAATGGCTCTTGACTTCACCCTAGCGGCGAGGGGTGGGACTTGTGCTTTAATCAAAGAAGAATGCTGTGCATTTATTCCAGATCATCAGTACAAGATTAATGACCATCTTGAGGTAATTCAGCAAGTGTCGGCCATGACCAAACCAGGCCCAAACCCTCTGATGGACTTTTATCCAGAATTTGTTTGGGGGGGGGTTCCATCCTAATGAACATTTGGATTGCCATTGGGGTGGGATTACTCCTAATAGGAGTTTGTGTTTGTTGTGGAATCCCCTGCATGAATAACTTAATCAAAGAATTTATAGACATATCAGTTTCTGAGACTATGTATCAGAGTACTGAATTTGAAGAGCTGCTAGAATGTGAAACACTTTCGTAAAGTTTAAACTGAATGACTTTCTTAACTGCAAATCCTGATTGGAAGAGGTTAGGAAAAGAAGCAAATTGTTTATTCTTTTTGAAAATAGAATTAAAAAGTATTAACAGGGGGGAAATGTTAGAAAAATATGTATTATATGTATATGTTTAATGCTAATTAATAGTTAAAAGAGTTAACACATTTTTCATTCTATTTTATATGCACTGTTTTATATATAAATTGAGTTTCATATGAGAACGGAAAACGATGCTTTTTGAAACTGCACTGTGCTTTCTGAAACTTGCAAGATGCCCTCTGACCTAGTAATTGCTAGCACAGCAATATTCATGTTTATGCCTTTTGGAAATCTACTTGAGAAGCAGGTGCTTATCTGCTAGGTCAGGAACGAATGAATGAACAATGCTATATTCTGTAAATGTAATGATTCTAAACAATCAGCTCTGTTCGAAGTATGAGAACATGTACAGCTGCAGAAGCTTAGAGATAATGTAGATAAAGGATTATTAGATAAATGAACTGCTAGCTTTGTGCTTGAATTAGCCATAGTACCTTGAATGGTAACATAACATGTATCTAACCCATGGTAACCAAGGCCACGTTGTTTTCCTTAGGAAGTTTCTCACAAAAATTGATAAATCAGCAGAAATTCCTGAGACTAATTGTCAACAAGTGATGATGAAAAGACTTGTAATTTTCTACGTCAGCTTGGTAGGCAATGTCTTATTAGAAAGTGTATAAAAATGAAAGTATTTACTGTTTCTAATTAGACAAACTCTGTAATAACACGGTTTTGACTCCTTGCTGCAATATTAAAGTACCTTAACCTGAACCTACCATGTTTTGATCATTTTTAAAGTATAATTTTCCTTTGACAGATTGCAACATAGGCAATTTATTCTTTAAGGGCAACAGGCACTTTATTTGTAGATGAAACAATGACATATAAAGTTGTTTGCTAGCAGCAACCTCTTTATTAGTTACAGATTTCTTTAATGTGGATTTTACTACTTCAGAGATTGTGCATATTTACTGATACTGGTGGACTATAGAAGGTTGAGTAGACGTTTTATGATGGAAATGTTCTGAATTGGGCAGTTTTGTCATTGGTGCATGCATTTTGTTTCATTTTCTACTGGAAAAATGTTCAAAACAATAAATTTAAAATGTCCTCTAACAACTGTACTGTATTGTACAAGGAATATAATGTAATACAAGCAGTCCAGGAAGGTGTATTAAAGAGCATATGTATGTTTTATGTTCAAGGGGCCTATGATTTTTGAAAACAGCCCAGAGTTAATCTTTATCTGCCACTGGCAAAATGTATTTTCTTTGAATGTGGGTTTCAATGCTGTTTCAATGCATGTGAGTTTCAAGGGCAGAGAAGTTTTAATGCTAAGTCTATTTTCATTGTCAGACTGCATTGCTTTGTTTAACAGATATTTATTAGGGTTTGTGTGTAAAATGCTAAATAAAACTTTCAAATGAAATCTAAATCATTGCAGAAGTAAAGCAGTATGCACATTACAATGTTTATGGTAAATGGGGCAAAATAACCAAGGAATGGGACATTGGAATGGCTGCAGGGGGGGGGTTCCATTCGACCATGATTTTGTGAGGGGGGGGTAGCAAACTCAGACAGCCCCGGTTGAACTATACCTCTCAGTCATCTATATTTTTGCAGAATGAATAGATATTTGCTTCTTATTTTTGGTTTGTTCCTCATAAAATGTGTTTTTTTCTAGCAAATCATTTAGGAATGAAGTCACTAAATGACAGACATTGAGTTTCAGACATCATAACCTTCAGAAAAATGCATGCTAATGCAAGACCTGTTATCCTATCAACTGTCTTAAGTTTATACAAGAGCAATTTTTAGTAGTGTTTGTATGTTCCCCCAATATATTTGGCCTTGTCCAGATTTCCTGCATTAAGAGGTTGAGAGGTACGTGCAAATCACTTTGTAGAATTAGGAATATCCAAACCTCTCAATTGTCCCCAATTTTGGCTCAAAATGTTGCTCTCCCCTAATAATCCCTCCTCAAAATGGCAATTTTGGAAGAAAATGTGGAGGGTTTACAATTATATATAACTGTAATGATCAGAGTTATAGATTACTTTTATTTCAGAAATGCAGGTAGATGCTCTTATTTTGTTAGCTGCTCAAGTTAACAGTGTTAATATTAAAAAGGTGTCCCTTTTTTGACAGGTTCCCAGCTGTATTGTATGGCAACTTTATATTTTTGCATCACAATTTTGGTCTGTTTTCATAAAATTGTGGTTTTCTGGCAAATTAGTGGCAAGTCATTAAAGATTGAAGTTAGAAAATAATGGCAGACATTTGAGTTTCAGATTTTATACCCTTCAGAAAATGTGTACTAATGCAAGATCTGTTACTGTTCTATTATCTAAGTTAATAAGAGCAATATTTAAAAATTGTCCTTATTTTTGGGCCTGTGTCCCACTTCTAGTTCTATGTATGGCTTTGTCCAGATGCCTTGCTCTGAAGTTGAGAGGTATGAGTGTCAGAGCCATCACTGTCAGCCAGAGACATTTCAAATTATGACATACTTGTTGCACCCCACTCCCCATTGTAGTGGCTCTGGATGTATCCAAGGAAGGCAAGGAGCAGTTATGCAGTGTAAGTGTGCAGAGTATTCCCCCATCCAAGGTAGACCACAAGTACGACCATGGCTTTTCATCTGTCCTTGATTTTGCAGAATGTTCTGGTTTTCTGTCAGATTTTTATACTGTTGATTTATGCTTCTTATTATTCAGGAAATGCGTGCTGTCACAGAGCCCTGTTGCTCTGTTTAAGTAGCAATGATTTAATGAGCATCAGGTAAGCTTGTCGGAGATTGTAAGATGCAAGTAAGCTTTAATAAGCATACTGTTAAAGAATTACCAGCATTGAAAGCCTTTTCGTTGTTGCCATGCAGAGAATATTTACATAACTAGATAATGTATAAGCCTTGGGTATTGAAATACATATGACAGTATTTGTAATAAAAGGACAGGATTACAGTATTTTCAGAAGCTCATTACATTTATTGGAGACTTGCAGTCATCTTTGCAGGCTTACCCGTAAAATAAACAGAATGCCAATCTATCATGTGTGGTCCATAACTTGTGCAGGAATCCTTTAAGCAATTTATCTTGAGCTTGTTTCTTGTTTGCTGTTCATTTTTTACTTTGATCATGTCTTCCCCATGAAACAAGTAGATAGTTGTGTCAGGCAGCAGGTCTTTTTTGGATAAGAAACATTTTTACAAGTGGGGGTATCACAGAGATTGCTACTTTCAGCATGTTACTTGGTAATTTTATAAAGCTGAATATAAATTATAATTAGAACTGCAGTGCAAGGAGTAGTGGTTTGAGTTGAGTGCTGCTTGCTTTTTATACTTGATTTTGACTGTCATTCCAGTAATGTATTTAAAAAGTAATTTATTTTTTCATGCCTCACAACCTGTTTCCATCTGGATATTAAGTAAGTTGTCACATAGCCAATGCATTGAAATATTTTTTCTTCTACACTTTATTTTGTCTTGATTGGACTCTCATAATGACTGTTTGGCACCCAGGGCAGCGTATTTAATTAAAGTTCCAGTTGTTGGGGTTTTGAGCATAGCTCCGCCCCTTTCTAGATGGCCACACCCCTTCCCATTGGCCCCACCCATTCAGCTCTCTACTGCAGCCCTCCTTTAATTTGAAGTCACCAGCTGCCACTGGAATACTCCAATAGCTCCTGTCATCCCAGTGGTCATTTCAGCAGTTGCCTCTACATCATCAGATTCTGATTACATATTCTTGCAAAAAGGACCAATGCTGGTGGATTCATCCAGGTCATCTTACCACAGGGACTCCCTTTGTACCACACCAACTCATTGCCACTGTGACCACGGATGCCTCTCAGATAGGGTGGGGGAGGGAATTATCTTGGCAGGACTGTCCAAGGCACATGGCAAGAGCAGGAGGCCCATCTGCATATCAATATCCTAGAGATGAGAGCGGTGCTTCTAGCATTGCAAGCACTTCACGACTTTCTCCCTCTAGGGACGATAGCTATCCAGACCGACAACATGTCGGTGGCCTGGTATCTAAACAAACAAGGGAGGACCAGAGCATACCCCTTATGTCGAGAGGCCCTGCAAGTTTGGAATTGGGCGATTTCTCCCCAACGCTTTCTCATTGCAACGCACATCCCGGGGACTTCCAACGTGATAGCGGACAAGCTAAGCAGGGCTATATTGTTACCTCACGAATGGTCCTTTAACCAGAAAATAGCCAGTATGGTCTTCCACAAGTGGGGACAACCCTGCTGCAACCTCTTTGCCAGCCCCATCAACACCAAATGCAGCACCTTTTTCTCTCTCATCCCCCCTCTGGGAGAGTCTCCAAGAGATGCACTAGTCCACGATTGGCCCCTGGGACTCCTTTATGCTTTTCCTCCTTTCCCACTCATCCCCAAGGTCATACAGAAAGCAATGCTGTTGGGAGGCAAGATGATCCTCATCACTCCTTACTGGCCTCATCAGATTTGGTTCCCTTTTCTCGGGCCTCACCTATTAGACTACCCATGGACTCTGGACCCAGTGCCAGATCTCCTGACACACATGTTAAGTTCTCTTCACCCCAGTCTCCAAACTCTCAAACTGACAGCATGGCTGCTCCAGTTCTGTCACTAGTCAGGCTTCATGATGTGTCTCCTGCTGTAACTCATATTATTACCTCTTCTCACAATCCTTCGACTAGAAAATTGTATCACAGTAAATGGAAGAGATTTTCTATATGGGCACACAACAGAGAAGTTGATCCTTTTACAGCTCCCATTCCTATTGTTCTAGAGTTTCTTTCAGAACTCTTTCACCAGGGTTCAGTGGCTGCTACACACTGAGTTCAGCTAGCAGCAATATCTAATTTTCATGTGGGGATTAATGATTCCAGTCTTATGTCTCACAAACCGTGCAAATCTTTTCTTAGGGGTTCCATGATGTTAAGACCTCCTGTGCAAGACCCCATTCCTCCTTGGGACCTGAATCTAGTCCTGTCTAGACTTACTCTGCCACCTTTTGAACCAGGCCATAGTTATCAGTTGAAATTCCTGTCTTTGAAGACTCTTTTTCTGGTAGCAATAACCTCAGTCAGACGAGTTTCTGAATTACTGGCCCTGTCTGTCAAACCACCATATTTCATTTTTCACAAAGACAGGATCTCTCTCTGGACCAACCCTTCTTTTATTCCTAAAATCTGTTCTCAATTTCACTTAACCCAAACAATTGAATTGCCAGTGTTCTTCCCTAATCACTCCAATAAAGCAGAGTATACATTCCACCAATTGGATGTGCATAGGCAACTGCATTTCTATATCCACAGGACCAAAGGATTTAGAAAATCATTACAGCTGTTCATTTCTTTTGCTGAGGCAAGAATGGGCTTGCCAGTTTCCAAAGTTAACTATCAAACTGGTTCTCTAGTTGTATTTCCTTTATTTACAGTTCTCCAGGAAAGGAGTTACCCTTTAAAGTCAAAACGCATTCCACCAGGTCCTTGTCTACTTCTGCTGCTTTCCAAACCAGGACACCTGTTGATAGTGTTTGTGCAGCAGCAACATGGGCTACCCCTCATACCTTCATTTCCCATTATAAATTGAATTTAACTTCCAGGGGTAGAGCCTCGTTTGGTTCCACGGTACTCAGGAGTATCTTCCAGTGAGCCACCCATTCAAGATGCTAGGGACGCTGTCCCACACGTAATAATGGAGGCGAGATAGGACTACATAACATAAAGACGTTATGTACTCACCATAACGTTCCATGTATGTAGCCCATCTTGCCGAACATTATTACAAACCCACCCACCAGCCCCCTTCCTGGAGGATCTGGATATAGTTTTTCCTTTTCTACAGTGGTTTATACCACAAGGGTGCTTTTTATTACAGTTTATTCTTCCGGACCTTTGTCCTTTTTCCTGTCTTATCCTGACAGACTAGTAGCAAACCAGAACTGGGGAATGTGCGCATGCACCATGGGATACCTATTAGCCATGAGCCAATCAGAAGTTTTCAGGCTTTCTAAGCAGCCGAGTCAGAGCCGAGGATCGGCTCCGAACCCACACGTAATAATGTTTGGTGAGATGGACTACATACTTGGAACGTTATGGTGAGTACATAACTACTTTTTCTGTCTCCTATATCCTCTATTCTGCCAGATGGGTCTGCTTGTTTGGTCTGGCATGTGATTCTGTGACCCCCCCATTGATTCCCTTGTTGTTTCTCACATATTCATTCTGATCTGTTAAGGGGGGTATTCTAAAAGTTCAAGGTTGCTAGTATTATTTTTTTGTTGGGGCAGAAAGTGTTGGTTTTGTTATAAGAATTATAATTTTTATCCCCCAGTACTTAAGAGTTCAGTGGGATTGTCTTCTATCACATTCAAGTTTTCTTACTTTTCTACTTTGTAGCCAAAGACTGTATGTATACTTTAGCCTGGAATGTCAAGAAATAGATTTCAAACAGTAAAGGCCCAAGTACAAATCTCTGGGATATGCCAATGGTGACAGCTCTACTGGTAGAGGTTAATTCACCAACTTTCACAGTATGTGTTCTGTCGGTGAGCCAATTGGCTAACCATCTAGTGACGTAAGGGATAATCCCCACCTGGGAGAGTTTCTCAATGATACCTAAGTGGGGGATTGGGTCAAACCCTTGGCCAGATCAAGATAGGCAGTATTCACTGTCTTACCTTCATCCAGGCCTATCATACAGAATCAATGGGTTGTGACAACATCACAAACTGCCTATAGCGTGACTCAGCACATACATCTTCCAGACAGGGTTGAATACACAATTAAACACACCCTCCACACAGACTATGTTCCTGTAGAAGGGTGTACATCAGCATGCATTCATCTTAGTTGGGGGGACAGCACCTGATGCATGCATGTATAGACACATCCTGGCTCTCCTCATCTGTGAGGTAGACCAACATGTCATCATGACCCTTTTCTAAATGAACAGTAGTAATATCCCTGCTGTGTGCGACAGACCTGTTTGAGCTGTTAATGCTACATCCATGTCTGTTACATCTGTTAGATGCCCTCACAGAGGTCATTGAGGGCATGCATGATGACAACACTTTTATCCTGTGGAACTTGACCAGGCCAAGGCATTTGACACAAAGTCACACTGAGGTATTCACTCAATACTGTCAGATGCGGCCATAAGCACCTGTATCACCAAATGGGTAGACCAGTGGATCACATACGTGGCACCTAAATATGTTGAAATGAGTGAAGTGACCTAAATCTCAGGTCCAGTGATCAGGTCCATACATCAAGGCTGCCTGCTAGGCCCTTTCCAGGCCATTATGTAAGTCACAGACATCACAAATGACATACACATCCTATGTCCAAACAGCTATCTGAAGGACTACAGACTGTGGGCAATCATTTACTCCAACTGTGATTTTAGTATAATAAAGACAATATTAATGCATGCACCAAAGATTACTGCCACAGCCATGACAATACACGAGAGGAAACAAAAACATTGGGAGATTTATT
Source organism: Protopterus annectens (assembly GCF_019279795.1). NCBI lineage: Eukaryota > Metazoa > Chordata > Ceratodontiformes > Protopteridae > Protopterus > Protopterus annectens. The sequence continues at coordinate 1,102,233,077 of NC_056731.1, forward strand.
ACTTTATGAAAACAAATGCACAGCCCAAGGATAATGTAGACATCACACCCTATAAGCAGACCAACTGGTATGTGACCTGTGTCCTTGGGTAGATGGTATGTGGAACATTCACCATTATGTGGCCACAGTGCTGACTATTACCTTGTATGTAACACAACTACTGAGTATGTGAAGGACATCCACATCAAAAGCCATGATACCTCCATAGTTTCCAGCCTTCATCACACCAATAACTGAGTACAATGTACCCTTCTTCATATACCTCCCTACACATCTTCTACTGATGTGTAACTGAAGTGTACCACCTTTGACACAGGGAGCTGTCACACATCTTATTGGCAATACCTATTCTTTTTGTTGCATAAATATTACTGTTTGATGGTGCAGAACACCCATCAAAGTGTTACACCAGATGCATGTGTGATACCTGTTATGGTGACACACATAGTACATACATAGCTGCTTGACAACAGTGACGGCATAGGTTGCATTCTTGACAGTCTGGCTTGTGCCATATATATCTGCCATTCATACCAGTCAACTAGCCTGTAGTGATCGTAATGTCACATACAGGTATAGCACTGTCCCTCCTAACACCTCCAGCTGATGTTACAGTTTCAGGACAGTGTGCTTGATTACCCTCATACATTGCTGATATATCATAGTAGTTCTACAAGTATGTTTGTGCAGAACCATCTATGATCACTCAGACCTGCATATGGTGTGTCAGAGACATGGGATTACTGGTGACATTATTCTGATATTGTCCGTGATTGTGCATGCTTCTTTTACTGTTGTCCATGAACATGTAACTGTGTCCCACTTGCTGGAGACCTCTGCTGACATTACACTCATATTTAGGCAAATCAGTGTGCATAGCTTCACAATATGTACCCAACCCCAGTTGTCTATAACATCCCTGATAAATGTCCTTTCCATTGTTCATGTCAATATGGTTATCTCACAGACATCTCCATTGTTATGTCACTTGTGGGACAGTCACATGATATACATTTTCACTGTGCAGTCCATACTGTGCCATATACTGATATGTGATTAGTGTTACTGCTACAACTGTCTTCCATTGACTTGCCCTTCCCATGTCCTCTTTCCTTGTGTTAATTCCTATAATTCATCTGTGTTTTTCTATTCAATACACACACTTTCCTTGACTGTGAATTTTAAATGGCAATCCATCTATCCTTATATAGAGTATTTACACAGCTTTTGTACAGAATGCCTGGAATGGGATTTCACAATACTCTACACTGTAGTCACTGTCATGTACTGTGTTTGGATCGTATACATTACTATATGTTAAACCCTGGTAATCACTGTGGCATTCTGTGTAATCCCAGTAATCTAATTTGCTCTGAGGTACACAGGATTGTTATCCATCACAGTTTCCTGGCCAGCAACACTGTTGCTAGCCAAGAAACCACACTTGTTTACATTTACATGTGGTGCATCATATGAATATGTAATAAGCTCATCACACAAATATGTAAACTCTGTATAGGATTCGCATGAAGCCTACGCAGAGTTTATTGGATCCCAGTGACCATCTTTTGTGTGTGTGTGTGTGTGTGTGTGTGTGTGTGTGTGTGTGTGTGTGTGTGTGTGTGTGTGTGTGTGTGTGTGTGTGTGTGTTGAATTACGGATGTGGGTAAATGGAAGAGTGTGTAATCAGCTGTGGGTGGGATTTTGTTTATGAATGAATGTATGTGTTGGGGGGGGATACCTGCTTTCGTGTGTGTGTCTGTGAGTATATGAATGTATATCAGTGTGTGAGTCTGTGTAATTTTGAGTGTTATGTCCCTGCAGATATAAAGTACAATATAAAACGTCACATCCTCGTTCAGAATCTACCCATGTAACAACTTCCCTCAAAGTACAGTTCTAATGTTTAGAGTATGGCTTAGTACCAAAGACATGGTACTTGTCTGATGCAAAGTAAAGCAGAACATGACAGTTCTAGACAGACTGACAGCAAAACAAACAAACAAACAAAGAAATGCTGCTGTCAAAAGGCTGCTACTTGAAATTAAAAGAAAAAAATAATCACTGACATTTTCACCACTGCCAAGCAATGAATTAATAAACCCCATATTTGTTGTGTGTGTGTGTGTGTGTGTGTGTGTGTGTGTGTGTGTGTGTGTGTGTGTGTGTGTGTGTGTGTGTGTGTGTGTGTGTGTGTGTGTGTGTGTGTGTGTGTGTGTGTGCGTGTGTGTGCGTGTGTGTGTGTGTGTGTGTGTGTGTGTGTGTGTGTGTGTGTGTGTGTCTGTGTGCATATGTATGTCTGTGCCATGCACACACAACGCATGTGTGCGTTTGTTAACTTTTCATATATTACAAAGTGAAGAATATTAACATCACATCTCTAGTCAGGCATGAACAAAAATAGTAAATATTGCTGTTCTGGAATTATTTTAACACACACACACACACACATGCACATGCCCCAATACTCACATACATGTAGATACACAAAGAGACATGCATAAGCATTTCTCTACACACTTGGAAAAGAGAGACTATACGGAGCATGCCGACATACTCAAACCGCCACAAAGTCAGCTCCTAAAGGAGCTTGGATACTTTTATAAAGACTCAAATTGTCCTGCTTTTCATAATGTTATGCCTAACTGACAGATGAAATTTTTTTCCAGTGTGCTTGATGCACATTCAATTATTGGTCGACACAGCTTTCCAGTGAATTATTATATTTGGGAGACAGTCGTCATTTGGTCTAAATGTAGCCGGATGAGTCTCACAGAAATCAGATGAAATTTATGAATGTTCTGAAAGTGTTGCAGTGATTGTGGATGGCATTTGTTTGTGCTGGGATTCCTAGACAAAGTGCATGGAAGTATAAAAGCCTTGTGCATAATATGTCCAATATACTGCCTCTCTGAATTACGATTCGTATTCATTGTTCTTAGTCCCTAATAATTGCTCACAAGAGCTCATTTTGTACAATAGTCTAAAATGTGCTCTCATGCAAAATTCAGCAATGCCCCTCCTCACTATCCGGCATCTGCTATACTATGCTGTGCTGCATGAAGCAGCAGCGAGCATCTGAATACAAAAATATGATGTGATGCACTGTACTCTGCAGTCATGCATAACAGTGATTCACAAAGAAATAACAGCAATTAGGCTTGATAGTAAAGCCAGGCTCGTTACCATATTATGGTAATGAGATGATATAGTACTGTGCAACCTCCCATTGGAGGAAACTCATCAACATCACTGTGTAGGGGCGGGACTAGTTTCTGCATGGTAACAGTTTTTTTAGGATTTCCCTGCCATGCAACAGAGGTGACTTTTTTTCCTTTTGGCAGCACTAATATGTTGCTCTGTATGGTACTAAAAACCTGAATTGTGTTGTTTTCTGGAATTAATTTAATACACATACATATACATACACACCCACACACACACACACACACACACACACACACACACACACACACGTGCACGCGCGCGCGCACACACACACACACACACACACACACACACACACACACACACACACACACACACACATATGTATGTTGCTTAACAAGGAAGTTTGGTACCATACGGTAGTACACAGTTGCTGTCCCATGGGTTACCCATTGTGGCCAACCAGTATTGTAATGAGACTGGGTTATTGAATTGCATATAATTAGAAGGGGATGGTTTGCCTACAGACATCATGCATGGAAAGAGTTCAGTGCTTACACAGTGGGATAAGACCATGTCCATGGTCTCGCTCCATTATGTGAAACTGTTTTTGAAACAGGCCATTGGTGTTGTGTCATACTGAAGAAGAGCTCCATGCAAGTCTTTCTGCTTCATTAAGCAGTAACCAAAAGAGAGACATATGTGAAAAGCATTAGTGGTATAAATAAAGCCACTTACTTTTCATGGATTACTATGAATAAATGAATGGGCTTAGGCCCCAAGTAAGTTAAAGCTATCAAAGAAAAGGAACCACCCAAAACCAAAACTGAACAACAGATTGTTCTTTTCATAGTTAACTACTCCAACAGATTTATACTAAGACTGTTAAAAAATTCAATGCACCACTGAAATAATTGTTAAAGAAAACAAGTGAGTTTGTATGTGGTACAATCCCCATTATAAAGTTTTAAAATAAATCACAGAACTCATTATGAGTGAACTAGAGTCTGTCCTCACTTTCTACTGTTCTAAAAAGAAGTACATTTAGAAAATGATACTTCAAAATGGTTTAGGTAAACTTCTTTTACAAGAAAATAAGCTAAAAGCATATTTTTGTAACTCACTGGCTATCAGTGAAAAGATATGCTCAGAAAGGGAGAAAGAACTTTTAACTGTTGTTTTTGAAACTAGACAATGTTACTGGTAAGCATGTTATAGAAAAGCTGTTGGAGAATCTGATGAGCCCTTCGAAGCTATCATTTGTCCCAAATGTCTGCAAACTATCAGCCTTTCCATGAACAGTTGGCTTATGCATGGGTGAGAGACGATCATGGGATACCATCATCCAGGTAACCATCAAGGTATTGAAATTTTGGCTCTAACCCCTCTTCCTATTGCTGATGTGCATCGTGCAGATATGAGTGCCTGCTCTGCCTTACTCTGAGAATATACAAACTCCAGGTGTCACTCTTTGATATGGACCCAGCTTGGCTGATCCATGTGGACATCCCCAGCCCATATGCTACATGCTATGCATCCTTCTTTCAAGTAGGTGCCTATAATGCAGCAGGCTAGAATGCCTCAGTCCCTACAGGATAGAAAAGCCATCATCAGACTTTCACAACAACCCCCATCCCCCAAATTGTCCAGCATCCAAACTGTTAATCAAAATCTGGTTATCTGGGTCATAGTAAAGGCTTCATTTCTCTCTACCATGGAACTGTCATTAGAAGTTATGTTAAGAAATCCTTTACCACTGCACTACCATGGTTCCACCAAATGGTTTTAAAGTGGCAAAGGTATCCTGCTGAAGATGTACACTCTGCAGGTAAGCATATTTCTGCAGCAGATTCACTTTCGAGAAAACATCTATTTGTCAAGAAGAAACCTTGAGTGAAGGGATGGAGACACTGATTCAAATGGTGATGAACAAACATCCCATCGGTGATCAAATATTGTCAAAAATGAAAATGGTCACACCAGAAGGTACACAAATGTTTCATGCTGATGGTTAATGCCAAATGCAGATGACCACAAGCCAAGTGCAGTCTCACCAAGATGAAGACTAATTACAGAGATGACATTATGCAGTCAGATGAAGTTGATCTGAACAGAGAAAAAGTTATTGCTATGTAGACTTTGCATAGTAAATTGTTCCATACATTCTAAAAGGACTGTTGAGTATGGAAAAGTGTAAAGAAAGGATAATTGAGGCATTTTACATTGAACAAATATGAATAAGGAAATTGAATACATGGCTGTCAGATATTCAGAATGTATTGAGAAATGACAATTAAATCTAGATGAGTCTGTAAATTCACATACTGCTCCAGGCAGGCCAAGGTTAGAGCTTCCAGTGATTTGTTTATGTAAAACAGTGAAGAATACCTTATTGTTGAAGACTAAACTACAAGGGTCCTTAAAAAATAAAATAAAAAAAAATAGCACTATAGTATCTTCCCCAGTCAGTTAAAGCCATTCCAAATTAAATTGTATCAAACTATGATCTACAGTTTAATGGTAAAGATGATTAAATCATTTCAGCCACATGGGGTTTCACAAAAGGGTACTTACGTATTATGGCAACCAGATTTTCGCAGTAATGCTGGTTACTTCTGTTTACGGTAAGAAATAGTAATAAACTTTTCTAAAGTATAATAACATGTTTTCTGTAATGTTTTTTAAGTTTTAGGAATGTTTACCATTCAAACCACTGAGAAAAATCAATGCTGAAAAAAGGTTCCCCATTTTACCTCCAGCATCTCATGTCAGCTAAGCATGTCCCATACTACTTCATATGCATTCCTTTTCTCCTCTTGTGTTGTTGTTGTCAAAGCCGTAGTAAACAGGTTTTTGAAAGCCATATAGTTATTTACGTTTTTATCTGTACAGTTCTTTACTGAGCAATCCACATCTTCTCAGCTTTGTACGCAGAAAAGCATTACAACACCAACTAGACAATCCATATCTCTAGAGCCATAACACGACCTACTAAAATCAATGCAATTAAAACAGACACTGCACTAAAAATAAAAGCAAGCAGTGCTGTCTTCTTATAACAAAGTTTAGTAAAGTATGTTTTATTTTTCCTGACAACCTTTCATTATATTGTTTGTAACAGTTTAAGCATTAAATACTTTACCTACATTAAACTGCATGTGTCCCATTTACTCTATACTGTTTTAAAAAGTGTAACCATTAAATACTTTACCTAAATTACTTTGCATGTGTCCAGTTTCTTTTTAACCAAAACATTCAGTTAAAATAAGGCAAACTTGAAGAATAATCCTTCCGACTTGTGTCCCGTTTCTTATTTTAAGTAATAAGTCCAACAATAGCAAAGTAAAGCTGAAAAATAATCTCAGGAAAGCACCTAACATTGTACAGTAAGTCCCACAGTCCTTTCAGGCCAAATATATGTACACATGCAACCATTGTTATCATTGCATTCAACTCTCGATGTCTTTACAGCACGCTACCCACAAATTCTATAATTGTACATGTTAATTGTTTTAAAAAGCACCATCAATATCCCAGCACACTTTAACAGTTCACCCTTTCCTAATACAGTTCATTTTTGCTATTTAAGTAAACGTCAAAAATCTATACCATATTGCAAAATCTGGTTGCGATAGTACGTAAGTACCCACAAAAATAATGGCAAGTCCTTTATACCTACAGATTAACTGGCTAGCTAACAGAGTCCAAATTGTTAAATAAATGCTTGACAAGTGTTGAGAAGAGATATTCTTTTCTGAGTTTACTTGAGTAAAAAAAAAACTCCAGCTGATAATTCCAAATCTTCAACAGAAGGCCCTGGGCTGCTTTCAGTCTCTGAGCCCCTTCCTCTACACTTTTTTAGTTTGTTTATCTATCATTTGTTAACCGGATAAGTGACCGAGTCCAAGGACCCTTTTCAGCCATCGCTCAGGCTACAAAGGCATACACAAAGTTACCAAATGTGCAGTCATATGTCTAGTCTTACAATATGCAGCATTTCTTGCAGTCATGTTTGTAACATTAAATAAATTCCAGTATCATAATAGAATACTAATTAAAGAAAAAAACAGTTCTGAAACCAGGGAGAAATTAAAGAATTCTGAGGCATAATAACACAAAATTACAAAGCAAATTGCTATATATGTTGTTTTTAACAAGGCAGCATTAATAATGCAAAAGCAATCATTCTGGCATGTGGGTAACTTCTAAATATACATGTAGCTTGTAGAAAGAGGACATGAGGAGCTTGTATTAAGTAAGAAGTGTCAAGTATAAATGCACATTTTCTTTTGAATTCCCCTTCCTGATTATATTTTAAACATCCAAAAACAAGTCATCTTTGTAGTATCTCCAAAGTCTCAAACAACCCACTAAACAAGTATAGTGGGTCCAAAAACAAAACAATGTAAGAAACTTCTTTGTGTGTAAGATTTTCAATTCATATATATCTAGTTAATCACTGTATATTAATAAGATCAGATAATGGTAGTAGAAGTAGCGAACTTAAATGCATCCTAAGTCAAACTATAATAAAAAATATAATAAACCACTCCCATAACTGATAAAAAGTGTATATATATATATATATATATATATATATATATATATATATATATAGTTAGAAAGTTTGTGATGTAACTATTATTCTGTTATTTATGTTTTACTTGGATTACTTGTCTGTGTGCTTAATTAAGAATTTTCGACTGGAAACAGACTGTCAGTGTTGTGCTAGTCACTTATAAAAGTAATAAGTTACTATTACTAGTTACTTTTCGGTGAAAGTAATAAAAGTAATATATTACTATTACTGGTTACTAACTAAAGTAATGAGTTATTTATTATTATATACTTTGTTATTTATTTTGGTTGCTTGGTCTGGTTTGGGTTATTGGTTGTCACCAGTGTGTGGTCCGGTTACGAGGAGTGTCCCAAAGATCTAGAACAAAAAAATGAAAAAGAGATTAAAAACAGCAATATGAATAACAGTACCCTGTTAAATGAATTAATCAGGGTTATACAAAGTTATTCGCAGTCTGACAATCAGCTTCCGGATTCGGGGAATGAATTACCATGTGCACAGAGCAGTCCCAGGATAGTTGTAGAGACAAAAGTGACGTCACATGCCAGAAGTGAACGGAATGATGAAGCAAGGAGAAGAGAGACAGGACAGGACAACATTATTGGCAATACCAATCCAACTAACAATCGTTTTACTTCAAAAAAGGCCAATAAGCACCGAGATGTTAGCACACCAAATATTTACAACAAATACAACAATTTGGATTTTAATACTTGGCTCAATAACTCGTTTTCTAAAACCAACAGGCAAGCAGACAGAGACTGATTGGAAGGCACGGCTTACAGAAACAAATGTAAGACTTTTAAAACACGTTTGATTAGGTATAAAAACCTAGTAGTTGAAAACTGGTACTTTAACAAATGCTTAAAGGATAAAATTGTACCTAAGGGACTGAGGATTAATAAGTTCCCTAATAATACAATTGCTGATACTGAATTTTTTAAAGTTGTGTGTGATATTTTTAATGATTGTGGGCTGGCCATTTTAAAAGTGATGATAAAACATAATGAACAGAGAATGGAACAAGATAAAAAAGAGATAGAAATAAATTATTTATTGTTTACAGTGGAGGAATATAAAAATACTTATTATAGAATATTACAGGATGTTGATCACACCTCTACACATAGTTATAACAGAAAAATTTCCAAATTAGAGAGGGATTTAAATAAATACCATTGTGGAACAGCTTACAATAATGAAAATAGGAATACTAAAGGGCCTAGAGGTTTAGTGATAGACAAAATTATTCCCGCCAAAATAACTATGATAGTCACAGAAGTAGTGAAACTAGTGGATACAAGGGACAAGGTGAAAATTACCATTACATGTACGAGAACAATGAATATAACAATGATATGGGGAGCAATACAAATGAGAGAGTCCCTTTAGAAGGGAAGGGTCCGAGGAGGTCCAAGAGGTTACGGAATCAGACCCAACAACCCTCCTATGCCCAGGTAACAGGCAACTACCAGCACGATCAGTATGTGAGGAGAACATACAGGTAGTGGAGGTGGAAACGGCGATATAAGGCCAGTAGATAACGCTGAAGGACAAGTCTCAGACCATGATAGACAAGGAATATTTATTTATACTTTAAACAATTTTAATATTTTTAATTATACAGATATCAACATAAATGAGAATTATTTTAAGTTATTTATTAAGGGATTTACCTTTGTTCCTACAAGGAAACCCAATATAGAAAACATTTTATTGGATATAAAAATTTTTACTAGAAAATTAAATTTTATACATATATTTAAGGACGAAATATCAAATGAAAAAGGGAATGTGTTGAAAAAGTGGAGTATATACAACCCCCCCCTTCACCATGATATAATGAATTTTGAGAATTGTATTTCTAAGAAAATTAGAAACGAATACAATCAAGACAATAATATTCAGCAAAGTAATTTGACTAATGAGGAAGTTGAACTACTTAATGAATTGAGTGGAAATAATAAAATTCAGGTAATGAAACCTGACAAAGGGAGTGGGGTGGTATTTATGGATCAATGGGACTACACCAACAGAATGCTTGAAATACTGACTAAAGACCACTGCTATACATTGGTCTCTAGAAATGAAATTAATATTTCATATAAAAAAATAGATTTTATACTAGAGGACAATTTATTACAGGGTTTAATTGACATGGATTTATATAATTTTTTGAAAGTACCTAAACCAGTTATTCCAGCCATTTTTGGCATACCAAAAATACATAAATCTATTGGTAACCCACCTATGAGACCTATAGTTTCCTCTCAAGGGTCCAAAATGCAGCCTCTAGCTATATATGTAGATACAAAACTGAAAAAATTTCACACTAAATACCCACATATTTTAATTGATTCTTGGGATTTTCTGAAGAAAATAGGGACAGATCCATATGGGGATGAAATCTGGTTTATTACAATTGATTTTCAGTTATACCCCATACTGAGGGTTTAATATGGTTTGAGAAGATGTTGGTGGAAATGAATCTCCTGACGGCTGATGAATTTAAATTGGTATTAGAAAGTATGGAATTGGTATTAAAGAACAATTATATTTTTTTCAGGGAGATTTTTATCACCAGAAAGACGGGGTAGCCATGGGGTCCGCATGTGCCCCTATATACGTTAATATAATTATGCTTTATTGGGAAAAACAGTATTTATTTAGATCTGATTTTTACAAGCACATTAAAGGCTACTGCCGCTTTCTGGACAACATTTTTATTCTGTGGGAAGGTTCCAAGGAAACAATAGAAGAATTTATGTATTTCATTAACCAAAGTACTACATTTTTGCAATTCACCCATGAAATAGGTTTAGATGAAAAACATTATTTGGATATTAAGTTAAGAAAAGATTACAATAAGAAGATTTACAAGTCTAATATATATATAGAAAGGAATACCATTCTAATGCGTATTTACATTATGAGAGTGATCATCCATATCATTTGAAGAAGAACATTGTTAAAGGACAAAGGATATGGATAGCTAGGATGAAATCAGATAAGATGGACTTTTTAAGTGTAATAGAAAACATTCAAAGAATGTTTCATCAAAGAGGCTATCCAGTTGAACTGACTGAACCAATTAAAGAATATGTTATAAAGAGATGGGGAACTGCATATGCACCATTATTATATGATAGAGAGAAAGAAAACAATACAATTGAAGTTGAATATGATGTTAAGAAAAATAAAGAAGCCAGGGTTATGGCTCTACCATATTTAACATTAACATATTACAATGGCATTGGTTGGTTAAGGAAATGCATTAATGAAACGTGCAAAATGTTTAGAACTATGCCAACTAGGGTTAGTGTTTTTCAAAATAACCTGAGATATAGTTATAGAAGAAACAAAAATGTTAAAAATATTATAGAGATGAAAAATAAAACAAATTTAGAGGGAACAGTTTTGAAAAAAGGTACTTTCAAATGTGGAAGATGTTCACAATGCCCCTTTATAGCTGGGGAAAAAGAAGTGAGAATTCCCAGTTTAGAAATGACATTGAGAGCTAAACAGTACTATAGATGTTACTCCAAATGAGTGATTTACTTGGCTTACTGTAAAATTTGTTGGGGGTATTACATAGGCAAAACTGAACGCCACCTTAGAAAGAGAATTTATGAACACATAAGAGATATTAATAGGAAAAATGAAAATAACGCCCTTTACAGACATATTTTAGTATGCAAAGAGGCTGATTTCAAGTTTTGGGTTCTTGAGGGGTTAGAGCATTTTGAAAGAGGTGGAGATTGGGAGACGAAATTAGAATTTAGGGAAATGATATGGCAACTGAGGCTGGATGCATGCAGTGGAACAGGTATGAATGACCATATTTCCATTACTCCAGCTCTAAAGGTACTTTCGGAAGATCCTAAAAGGCACAATGTTAAGAGCAGTTAGCTTCAAGTAACATACATGGTTGTATAATGATATTGTGATTTTGGATATGTTCATACATATATAGACATGTATACATATATATATTGGTGTAGTTTCAACTTTTTATACACAAACATCCCAATTTTATACACACACACACACACACACACACACACATATATATATATATATATATATATATATATATATATATTTATATATATATATATATATACAAAATGGGGGTATTTAAACATACATATGTATTTAGTTATTTATTTATTTATTCACTCATTTATATATTTAAATATTTATCCATTATTTAATAAGTCAATTTTAATAGTAGCATATTTTATATGCACCTACACACCATAGTTGCATTTGTATGGTGGTTACATTGATGTTTTTTTAACAATGATTATATGTACATTTTTTAAATATCAAACACTTTATATATATATATATATATATATATATATATATATATATATATATATATATATATACAGTTATAATGGTTCTTTATACATAAATTGTGAGTAGTCACATAAACTCAGTGGATAAAAGAGAGACTGTATGTGAGAAATTATTACATAATCTGATAGGGTAATACATAGTATATATTGTCCGTTTTCTTGCTTCTATAGTCTTTATACAATATGTTTTTTATATAATATATGTTTTTTACAAAATATGTTTGTTTTTAAAAAACAGAAGTTCTACAAATGTATTTTTTATAATATATCTTTTCAAACACCTGTAACCATACACACTATCAATTGGTAGGATGATATTTAAGTGATTTTTCCTACATACACACATATACATAAATATTAGAATGTGTGCATAATATAACGATATTCAAAACTCTATTACTTTTGTTTTTTGATTAATTGAATAGTTGAAGGTGTAATGGCCAGCCAAAGAAGTTTTAAATTGAATGCTATAAAAGGAATGGAAAATGTGCTATATGTGATTCTGATGAAGTCTCCGGAGGGAGATGAAAGCGCTAAATCCATGTTTTTGTTTTATTAGCTGTTATTATTAAAATTCTTCATTGACTGAAATATTTTGTAATGTGGTATTGGTGAAACGCAAGTGTATTAAGAGGGAAAACAGCCTTCATTGCACCGGAGCTACACTTTGTTATTGACTATTGCTAGTTACTTTTCAGTGAAAGTAATAAAAGTAATATATTACTATTACTGGTTACTAACTAAAGTAATGAGTTATTTTTACTTAAGTATAGTTTATCAATTATAATTTTGAGATTTCCTCACATACGTAAGCACATGCATATAAGTGTATTATTAAAGTTGTACACACAGTGTTACAGTGATGATGAATGGCATTTAACAGTTGAAAAACTCCAGCAGACTAGTCTTTATAGCTGGGAAGCACAGTGGTGCACCGGTTAGTAAGAGGTTCTCCGGTTCAATTCTCGACTGGAGTGCCGTTTGTGTGGAGCCTACATGTCCTCCCTGTGTTTGCATGGGTTTTCTACAGATGCTCCTGTTTCCTCCCACATTCCCAAGACATGCTGCAGGTAGATTGAACATTCTAAATTGGCCTTAGGTGTGACTGAGTCAGTGCATGCGCCTTCTGAGGAAGACTGGGTGCCAGGCTGGCAACGTGATACCTTGAAACTCTATTACCACTTGTTCTGTGGACTGATGATCTGTTGTGGTGACCCCTAATGGGAGGAGCTGAAAGGAGAAGAAGATGACTAGTCTTTATAGCTAGAGAGTCACAAATAAGTAAACCAAACCATACACAGCCAGCAGCACAAGACCTAAAAAAAACTATTACATTTTGTCTATTTTCAGCAACTAAAAATCGAAACCTGAAAAGAATTTTAAATAGAACATAACAAAAAATTGTCAAGACAAAAGTTGGTTGAGCAGAGATCCATCTGAAGAATATATAACGTGTGTGTGTGTGTGTGTGTGTGTGTGTGTGTGTGTGTGTGTGTGTGTGTGTGTATGTGTGCATGTGTGTGTCCTCTTATAGATTGGTACTGTACCCATTTCTTGTTTGTCTACCTTGCACTTACAGCTTGCTATGAGGGGCTCCTGCTCTCTCACAACACTGAATTGGTTAAATTAAATATCAGAGAATGACTGAATAAAATAGTAAGTAATGTTTCTGGAATGTATAAAATAACTAAATTGTAAAGAAGTAATGTTGTACTCATTATATATGTAGACGCTGTAGCAGTATTGTTCTTTAAGAGTACAGCAATGTGCGCCTAAAGTACCACGTTAAAAATATTGTAAAAAGTTTCACAGTGGAATGTGATGCACTGTTAAATGTCATGTTTTATTAAGCAGCACAAATAATACCACATATATGTAGTGAAACAGCTGTGATCAATACTGAAACATGTGATGGCAAACATTTGGTTGGTAAGAAATGTATGCCAGCATCAAGAGTGTGGTACCTTGGGGAATAACAGCTATTCTGTGGTACGGTTATCTCAGACACTATAATTAAATAGCATGGGTGTGGAGGAGGCCCTTGCTCTTTGCAGCAATCCTCTTTGATAACTGTATCACTTAGTGTTAATGCAACTTCAAAACAATACAGAATAACAGTTTTTTAAATTTAAAACATAATAAATTGGTAGTTTCTAAATTCTGCAGTACCATACCTCTCAACCCCTTAGTGCAAGAAAACTGGTCAAAGACTAGCATAATGAGAGGGCAAAGACCCAAAAATAGGGACAGAATTTAAAATATTGCTCTTAAAAACTTAGAAAGCTGATAGAATAACAGGACTTGTGTTAGTATGCATCTTATGAAGGATATGAAGTCTGAAACTCATATGTTATTATTTAGTGACTTTAGTCCTCCGTGATAAAGAGACCAACACTATGAAGCTGAATCTGAGCAGTTGAGAGGTATGCTAAACACACACACACACACACACACACACACACACACACACACACACACACACACACACACACACACTTACCTTTTCTCTGCGCTCACACAGCCACATACTCATACACACACCTACTTTCTGACGCAGTAACACACGCACACTTTAAACGTCATACAAATGACTAGTTTAAATTACATAGACACACACATACACACACACACACACACACACACACACACACACACACACACACACACACACACACATCTACCTTTTCTCTGCTGTCACACAACTACACACTCATACATACACCTGCTTTCTGACACAGTAACACACACTTTATCTGTCATATGAATGGCTAGTTTAAATTACATAGACACATGCACACACACACACACACACACACACACACACACACACACACACACACACACACACACACAAAATCTCTCTTATACAGAAAAATGAACCACCAGTTTAATGAACACATATACTAGTACACTCATACACTCACTCACTCACACTTACCTTGGCATGGCTAGTTTAAATTCTGCACTTAGTGCAGACTGAGTTTACATCCATAGCATGCATTACTAGTCATACTAGAGTTGAAGTCCTAAAGCAGAAGTTAAATGCTGGATTTTGTGGCGGCCGCTTTTACTTTTTTTTAATGTTGTGACTTAAGATACCTAGTATTTACAAACTTTAATTATGGCGCATATGCTTGTAGTGGACAGTTAAAATATTTTCCCATTCTACTCATGGACGTACTAACTTGCATCTGCTCTATTATGGCCAGGAGAGAATGCATGGCTCTGTTAGTTTGCAAAACCTGTATGAACTGCTCTTATGTTATTTTAATGCAACACCACCCTTGTGCAGAATTCTGTGGTTACGTCAGTCAAGTACAGCTCTAATTATTATCATTATTAGGTGACTGCAATGTATTACTTTTTGTCGAAAATGTTTTAATTCTTGTTATCCTTCAGAAAATGCACACTAACACAAAATGCATCATTCTAAAACCATTCTAAGTTTATGTGTCCTATTGAAAATTTACTCCTGATTTCAGACCATTGTCCCCTGTGATGAAAGGAGATACTGCCAGCACAGCTAGCTGGAATTTTGTAAATAATTATACGTCATTGGTGAATATCAAAATGATTTATACAAGATGCTTGTGTTACAAATGTATTAGAAGTGTATGTCATGTGTATATCAAACTGCTTGTACTGACGTGTGTATTGAAAAGGTATTTGTAGAGTGCTGCATTTGAAATGTAACCACAGTGTGCCCTACTGGAAGAGAAGAGAAATTTACCTGCATTATTTTAACTGTTTAAATGTATATGCTTAACAGAAGAAACTGGAAGGTTAACCTCAATACAGCAAACTTTAGAAAAATATCTGTAATTAAATTACTTTATAGGCTACTCAATAAAGGGGCTGTCTCTCAAGTTTTCAATGCAGCTAGAGACACAAAGTCTGCACTAGGAAGCTTTCTGTATTTTCTTTGGAGTGAACTAATTGCTACTTTTGAAGCATGAAGGAATGCAATTGTTTTATGACTTTCAGCATCTGCCAAAGATTTGAGAAAAGACACTTGTCTGTATATTTTTACAGGTACATGCTAAATGCTGCCAGCTTCTAGCTAAGGTGGGTTTTGTCTGGGAACTAGAAGTCAGATGACCATAAATGATGTCATTCTGCAAGCTATCCCAGCAGTAATATTTTAGATATTAATTTGAGAAGTCTCTGAGTGAGACAGAGCATTCTGCATTCTGTCTTGGACCTGACAACAAAAATAAGAAAAAGCATTCACCACATCTGCCTTGCTCTAATGAAGTAAGTTTCTAGAGAACAGTATAACTTTCTTAGATACAGTGAGGAATATGGTAAAGCTTAATGTAGATGTTTTTCTTTATTTGTGTGAGCCTGCACCGCAATGTTATTTTAAATATTTCCTGTGGTTTTGAACTCTGATGTCACTGTGAATATATATTTAATATTGTCTTGTTCTTTTATTTATTATTAAAGATATTTAAACATTTCATTGTGGCTGATCTGTGTAGAGATATTTAAGTTTTGAGAGTACTTGCATATTTATTTGGTGACACTGTGTGGGCCACTTCTAACAGCTTAGCTCTTGGTCAAACTACCATTTGTACTGGTATTAATATTACACAGTAAAATTGGACACCCTTTGTGAAGGGCCCTAAAGTAGCTGATAAGGAGTGACTGGTGGCAGTGGTAACTACCTTAGAGTCTGGGCAGAGGTGGTCATAGCTAGCAAACCTGTGCCAGCCTTTCCCAGGTGTGTGTGCGTGTGTGTGTGTGTGTGCGTGTGTGTGTGTGTGTGTGTGTGTGTGTGTGTGTGTGTGTGTGTGTGTGTGTGTGTGTGTGTGTGTGTGTGTGTGTGTGTGTGTGTGTGTGTGTGTGTGTGTGTGTGTGTGTGTGTGTGTGTAAATCAAACCTTAGAGAGTGTGCTTGTCAGCTGTGTGTCAGAGCAGGGACACAAAGCACTGTTTGGACAGTGAGGGTGCAGGAGGCCTTGGCTGGGTCACTCAGATGAGATCTCAACTCTATAGCTGTGCTACGGGAAGTCTTACTGGGGATCAGGAGGAAGAGGGAGAAACCAGCCCCGGATTGACTGTGGTCTCTGTGTGCTCTTAATGGAAATTGCACTTGATGCAGAGGGCTGCATCTGGAAATACTGTGTGTGTACCTGTTATCCTGTCACTGAACATCTCCCATTGTTGCCAGTGGTGAGAACTGAGGCTCCTTGATTACTGGTCCAGTGGAAGGTTGTCACATCCCCCTCCACACATTGTTTGACTAATGGCTATGTTTAAAATTTTTGGCTGAGATTCTGAGAAGTATAAGAGTTCTGCAGGCTACTGGCTCTTAAACTGTATTTCTTTATATCTTGGAAACATTTGAAACACAATCTCACTAACATGACATCTACCTTACAAACAGCAGAGTAATATGTGATTGTACCTACCAATTATTCCTGATTTTGCCTTTGTTTTTTGCCCTGCCTCTGGCAAATGCTCAATTTTCTGTTACATTGTTGAGATTGTCAACAGCTCATTATATCTTATTGTTCAAAACGCAGACTGACACTAAATCTGTAAGTGAATTAGAATAATAGATGCCTTAATCCTTATACCTCTCCTCCAACATTATGTACATGTGGGTCATGAAATCAATTACATCGGCAATCGTTCCTGTAGTCAGTAAGGAGTAGCAAATGGTCCTCCTTAAAGGAGAAGACACCGCCATCACAGGGTGCTTTTTTTAATTGAAGCCTCTTAAAAGTGGGATGGTTCTGGCACCTTTGTCTGCATGTCAAAATCAGGATTTAATAAGGCCATTCTGGAATTTGTAGCACCCTATTATTTTGAGTCCAAAACCAGGAAATGCCAATGAATTTGGTACACTTGAGAATATTATGAATGCTACGTGCTATGAATTGTGCCAACATTATATTGAAATTTTTTATCCAGATTGCCACTTCAAAGTCTCTATCACATCCTAACATCTGATTACTATCCATATTGCCCAGGGGACCCCAGAAGCTTTCTATCGCTTTTTAGGGGGCAATATTGCTCACTTTGAGAACCACTGGTTTAAGCAAAAGTAACTCACATTTAAGTTACTAGTTACTACAAAAAGTAATATATCACCATTATTTTATTAATATTTTGAAAAAGTAACTAGTTATATTACTATATCACCACAAAAAGAAAGAAGCCAGTATATACCTTCTGAATGTTTAATAAAATCATGAATCCACAATACATGCACCACAAAAACAGATAAATAATGTCTCTAGCGCCTTGGCTGGTTTAGCTTTTACAGAGTATACTTTTGTCTCTTACACTTTTCTCTTAAATACTACTGCTTTTATCAATCATTCAGTTATACAATTATATATGTAAAATACACAGGTTGGTTAAAGGAAACACTTCCAGTGACACTCCCTGTTTAACCCCCCTGGGATCAACATATTAAATTTTAAAATAAAAATAGATTCCATTTTCCACAATTTCGTTTTCACATCTGTGTAGTTTATTTCTTTAACATGTCCAAAAATTGTTTTCTGGCTTCTTTCTTTTTGGGGTGAGATCATATTTCTACAAGTGTTGGCGGTGAAGTATTGCTGACATGGCCAGTGATACCTTCAAATCCCTACTGAGAATCTTTAGGGATACTTTACAAGAAACTCCACAAAATACTTTGGACAGTTTCCTGGTTCCATTGTCGGATAATGCTGTGCCAGTAAGTCAAAATACCAGTCTACAACCATCTAATAACACTGCTAATATTCAACATGATAATGGGTGTTTCTACCTATAATTTATGGGGAGAAAACAGAAATTTTCACTCAGGCAACTCGTTCTCCATAGTGTGCAAAAATAGGGAAGCTGCAGTTACACCAGAACTGCAAAAACGTTATGATAGAGTTGAAAAATAAATTTTTAAGGAAACCTCAGTGTTTTGCAACTCTCTAAGTTTGCAGAGGTATGTGGAACTTAATATTACACCAAGGGGCATACGAGCAGTGAAAAGCCCCTCTACTCCATTTAATCTGGAAGAAGAAGATGATAAGAAATTTCATACCAGGTGGATCGCTGCAGCCCATAAGTGTAGCCATGAATGGATCAACATCTTAATAGAGAAGGATGACCTTAAGAGACGTAAATTAGTTACAGAGACCAGAGAGGTATGCCAGAGCATGGTACAGATAGTAAGCAGTGGTACTTTGGAACATTTTCTAACTGGGATTAATGAAAAACTGGCAGCATTTGAGAAAGAACTAATTGAGAGAGAAAAAGAAAAATTACACAGAGACTTGAGCGACTATGAATGCAATTCAGTGTTCATAGTAACCATCAATCAGCAAAGAAAATGTCATTGGGTGAAGTTCGAGCAAGGAAAAGGAAGAAACAGTGTTAATGGCTAAGTATCTTCAGCAGGCAGCGAGTCTTCATTTGCTAGTGAAGACAGTGAAGAAGAAAATCATTTTCTGAGATTACCTAAAGCAGAAAACCCTGGGTATTTAAATAAAACTTTTTGTGGGCCAGGGAATAATCGTAAAAGAATGAGAAACTAGGACTATGGCCATGACAACAATGGGGAATCCTATCCCCATGCACGGACATTTAAGAAAGGCAAGTGGTATTGACTGTGAAAGTAATTATGTTGCAGATTTGGCAAATTATACATTGAATTTAGAAGATATTTTGATGTTAAATAAAGGTATTAAATTTATCTCCATGGTTATACCAAAGAGATATGAGTTAAAATGCGAAGTGTTTATGTTTGTAAGAAAATTAAATCTAATGTCGTATTTTGCAGAAAGTGATAGTATTATATGTGATAATAACAGCAATAGTGATTCAGAAGTAAGTGAAGATAGTTTTCATTCCCGTGTTTCAGATTATGATCTAGATGCATATTGCAAGTTAAACACAGAGGATGTGCCATATAAAAGTGATTTTATACCTGTTTTCAAGGATGAAATAATTCAACAATTTTCTAATGCAGTGCAATACAATGTGGAAAAAGAGTATGAACTATTAATTAAAGACAACAAAAAATATCAAGTTTAATTTGAATAGAGAAGAGTGGTTAAGTTTACAAAAATTAAGCAAAAATGGAGAACTGTTTTTTAAACCATCAGACAAGGGGGGCAAACTAGTGGTTCTTCATTATGTGCAATATTTAGAAATGTGTTATACACATCTGAGAGATAGAAATGTTTATGTGAAAGTGGGAATGGATTGTTATATGAATGCAGCTGTAGGGCATAAAGAACTACTAATGAAAGGTTTAAGGTTAAGGATGTGTATAAAATATTTCAAGTAAAAGATATTATGCCATATAGTTTTTGTGTCGCGAAGATACACAAAAATATGGAGGATCCACTGGGATGCCCCATTGTATCAGCCAGTGGTTATTTTACACATAATTTGGCATTCTTCCTACATACCTATTTAAAGGGGGAGGTAGAAAAGTTATTTTCATATATTAAAGATAGTTTTAACTTTCTAGCAAAAATAAAAGATATAAAGTGGACGAAGGATATGTTCTTTGTAGTTATGGACGTAATTAGTATTTATACAAATATAGAACATATACATGGAATGGAAGCTTTACTATTTTTTCTGAAGGATGCTCCTAAAACACATTATATTTTGAATTGATACATTTCTGTCTTAGTCACAATATTTTTTGAGTTTAATGGAGAGTTGTGTAAACAGTTAAAGGGAACAACCACGGGGGCAGGTTTTGCCCCTCGATGTATGCTAATTTGTTCATGGGGCTATTCAAAAAAAATATATTTACAACAATCAATTTTTTTAGGAACCATGTATTAAGATACTATAGATTCATTGATGATTTGATTTTTATATGTGACGGGGGTCGGAATGAAGTAGAAGCTTTCATTCAAAATTTACATAAAAATCATTATAACATTAAATTTGAGAATACTGAGAAAAAAATAAAGGTCAATTTTTTTAAAATATTACTCTAATAGGAATTAATAATGAGAAAATCAAGACCTCAATACATAGGAAATTTGAAGGAAATAATCATATATTACATGGTGGGAGTTATCACCCCCCACACCATTAAATCAATACCCTACGAAGAATTAGTTAGAGTTAAAAGACTCCGCAGTGACAGAAAAGAAAGGGAAATGGAAGTGAACAAGACAGAAAAAACGTTTGTTGATAGAGGTTGTAGTGAAAAAGTAATAGAAGAAAGTATAGAAAGAGTCGTAGGTAAGGAAATTGGTAAGAAGCCAGAAAAACGTTTTAGGAGTAAAGTAACAACAAATCAGGAAGAACAGGCAATGCATTTTGCAACAAAATATACCATCTTTTCAAAAAATTGGTTAAAATAGTCAAATACCACTGGGGTATATTAGAAAGAAGTAAATATTTAAGAGAAAAAGCAAAAAAGATTCCACAGTTTTCTTATACCAGGGGAAGAAGCATATGAGATTTTATAGTGCATGGTAGGTTCCAATTGCCCATAAAACCAAGAAATCAAGAATGGGAAATGCAGGACACTTTCCCATGTGGAAAGTGCAGCTGCTGTCAATACATTACACAAAGCTTTGAGAAAATTAATGGAATTTTTTTTTCAGAATGGAAAGTATACCTGTGATAGTATAGGAATAGTGTATGGATTGAAATGCCCCTGTGACAAAGTGTATATATGTGAAAGTAAGAGAAGTTTTAAAGAAAGGTTGAAAGAACATATTAGGGACATAGGGAAGGGAAGAGAGTCCAGTAGCACTGCATTTCAAAGAAAATTATAATGGTAACATACAAGGTTTAAGAGCCACAATTTAGGAAAGGTTAAAGAAACAAAGTACACAGATGTGAAAAAGAAATTGTGGAAAACGGAATCTATTTTTATTTTAAAATTTAATACATTGATCCCAGTGGGATTAAACAGGGAGTGCCACTGGAAGTGTTTCCTTTAACCAACCTGTGTATTTTACATATATAATTGTATAACTGAATGATTGATAAAAGCAGTAGTAAAAGTATACTCTGTAAAGGCTAAACCAGCCGAGACGCTAGAGAAGTTGTTTATCTGTTTTCTTGGTGCGTGTGTTGTGGATTCGTAACTTTATTGAACATTCAGAAGGTATATACTGGCTTCTTTCTTTCTTTTTGTGGTGATATATTTGTACAAGTGTTGGTGATGAAGTATTAGTTATATTATTAGTTACTAGAAATTGCAACATATTACAGTAACATACTATATACTGTAATATGTTACTCTCATCACTACAGACTCTCTACCCCACTTGGATTACTTTTGAATACGTAGTAATTCTGTATAATATTTCAAATTATATTTTTTATTTATTGACTTAGGACATGTTTAAGTTCACTACTTCTACTACTATTATTTGATCTTATTAATATACAGTGATTAATTAGATATATATGAACTGAAAATATTTTACACAGGGAAGTTTCTTACACTGTTTTATTCTAAACATCCACCTACCTGATTATTTTAAATTAAATGTATTGTATAATAAGGCAAGTATTTTAAATGACATTTATTGTTTGTCAAAGAGCAAGTATGTTTTTCTTGTTTTTTCCCCTCTTTTCAGGGTTTCCCTATTCTTTTTCCACATAAATCATACATTTATAATGGCATTTTGTCCACTGTCTACTATGTAATTAGTATTTTTCTATGATAGTGTCATTTTCTTTCATTACCCCCTTAGTTTCAAAATCTCCAGTCTAATAAATATTTATCTGCATTACTTTTCTATATAACCTATATATCTGTATCTTAATATATGCAGCACTTCAAATTATTTATTACTATTACACTCACACACTGGCACATGTTCATATGCATGTGCACACACACACACATGGCCGGCCTTAGGCATAGGCTAACTAGGCAACTGCCTAGGGCGCCGTACAGGCTGGCCTTGTAAAGGGCGCTCTTTTATTTATTTATTTTTCTTAATCCATAAGATAAAGTTTGCACTCCTCTCGGTGCCTTGTCTCCGAGTCCATCCCAACTGTACTGTTGCATTTGTGCCCTCCTCCCACTTCTGTAATCCTGCCCATTAAGGTTGCTGGAACCATAGGGTGAGGGGGAGGTGGGGGGCTTTCACAGCTGCAGGTTGGCCAGCTTCAACAATTAAAGAAAGAAAACCCTTCTTCACACCGCAGTACAAGCATCTTCTCCTTTAAGGAGGACCATGCGTGTGACGCAGGTCCGCACGCCAAAGCGAGTGTAAATACATTCCACACTCGTACACGAAATATGAAGTTGGCAGATCGGTAAAGACCAAATTTGTGTGGGTGCATGTGGCTGTTCAGTAGAAAAAGGTGAGTGTGTGTGTGTGTCTGTGTGTAATTCCTGAATCCCATCTATGTCCCGAACACAAAATAAGCTGGCTATGATCGGTAAACCAATCATAATAGTCTGTGTTAGGCTTATTGATTTTGAATTTTCTTTTAGATCTTTCATAGTTTAGATTTGGTGCCTTACAGTTAAAATTCTGGTGCCTTGGCATACTGTTTGATTTTACAGTGATTTTACATTTGTTGTAGATTTATATTCCCTTAAACGTATTTAAGAAGCCATGTTAAGTGCTCGTTTAATATTGGATGCCACAAGTTAAAGAAAGAAGCAGCTTTTTGTTATTGTAGGGTTTGGGAATGGGTCCTGTATCATTACAGTTTGGTTCCTTTACTTCTATTTATTTTAACTTTTGAAGTGATGTTTAAGGCAAAAAAGCAGCCAAATTGCGTGCATGTAGATTATCTGCTAGTGTATTGCTAGCTTTTAAATGTTTGTGTGCCGTCAACATCTAGGTTTGAAGAGTAGTGTGTGTGTGTGTGTGTGTGTATATATATATATATATATATATATATATATATATATATATATATATACACACACACACACACACACACACACACACACACACACACACACACACACACACACACACACACACACAGAGAACACCATTTGGAATGCAGACCTACATATGCTTTTTTTATTTTTATATTTTACTTTGGAGGACAACGGATATTGTTAAAGTAGATGGAGCCCTGCTACTTAAAGCAGGTAAATATGGTATAATAGACCTAGCTAAGTCTTGATAAATAGAAAAATACATGAAAAAGAAAACCGTTTTACGTGGTTTTCAAGTGACTAATTTTGCTTTAAAGATGATTTTTGTCAGTTGTAGAGTAGTGTTTTTGTGGTACAGCAGTAATTAAGTAAATGCCACTAATAACTATTTTATGGTTTAGAAAACACACTTTAATACAAATAATTAATAATATCGGTGGACATACTAGGAGTAATGGGGAAGGGAAATGACATTGGGGTGAAAGTAAAGCAGAATAGGGAAACCGGAGTGGACATAGGAGGATTAAGAGTCTTGAAGGAAAGCCAAGGAAGCAGTTAATTCCAGAGACACAAATGAATTTAAAATCCTTCAAATTATTTGTATTACTTGTTTACTTTGTATGTGTGCATTGTATGATACTGTTGGTTTAGCTAGGATTAGTTTCTCTGCCGTGCACCCACTGCACTTTGGTATTAGCCTCTGGCTTCTCTGTAGGTAGTGTTCTGTCCCTCTTTCCTACCCACTGATATCTTCTGTTGCTTTCCTTCTGACTGAGGAGTCTTATTTAAATTGTTTTTTCCTTTTTCCCTTCCTGGTTGTAAATGTTATTGCTTTCTTCTGGGACACTTCAGTTGTGAGGATTAGGTACTCGTATGTCATATACTTACTTTGCAGTTTGCATGTAGAACATAGCTTGATGTACAGTGCCCAGAAGGTGTAAAGGCTTTGGTACACTGGTCAAACTTATGGCTATCCTCTGCAGGATATCCCAAGAATTAAGAATACTGCAATTTTTTAATTTCTCCAAATCTTTTGGGTTTCTAATGCCATGACAGGAATGGACCCCATTCCTAAGTCAAAGTACAATTAAAGTTCATGAAATTAGTATGGTTTCAATCTTTGTCAGCCAAAAGCGCTCTTAGCAGCACCAGCAATGTGTCCAGTAATGACGACTCCTGCCGTTCATACAGGGTTACATGTACTGGTAACATATCTGAATACGATTGTAAGTTTAGGTTCTTTTTTATAAGACTTGTTGTTCCTACTACTATTGGTACTGTCTGGGTATCTTTATTCCACATTGCTCTCGTTTCTGCCTGCAGATCCTGATATTTTATGACTTTGTGTCTCTGTACTCAGGACACTGTAGTCAGTGGGTGTGGTGATTTTCAATGATCAATGCTACTGTTGTCTTCTTTTCATGGACCATTATATCCAGTTTTCTAGCATCTGCCTTTTGAAATATTGGTAGTAGGTGATCTCATGTGATGTAAACGTCATCATTTTCTATGATGCTTTGTGGCTCATGTTTCCATCGTTTTTCAGCCACCTCAGTATCATAGTGTTTGCACAATCCCCGGTGTAACAGTCTTGCCACATTATTATGCTTTTCAGTATATAGTCCTTCTGCCATTAGTGTGTCAAAACCAGCAACGAGGTGGGTGACTGTTTCCAATTTGGTTTTACAAAACCTACATTTCTCTGTTCTTCCCACATGTTCAATTGACTTTGTAAACAAATGTGTACGTAGCCCACTATGTTGGGCTGCCAATATTAACCTTTCATCTCTTGGTTTGAATTTGCCTCTCCTTAACCATTTCTGCATTTGTTCCTGATCAACATGAGGGTCTTCTAGAAGTTTTCTATACTTGCAACTATATTTATGCATCTTCTACATTTTTTGCCTTCTCATCTGGGCCTTCACTGTATATTCTTTCTTTTGTTTTTTTGGACATTCATTTGCTGCCTGACTTTTATTTACTTCTGTGGTACAGTCAGTTCCCTGTAGCTTGGATTCGAAATGCTGGCACTCCAAGTAGTATAAAACTTCCTTTATTCAACAAATAGTTTAGCGCTTTCATCTAAGACACTTAGACTTCCTCAGAACAAAGTCTTTCGTTACACCTTAGGTTTATATACATTCAACTTCAATTGACTGATTAGTTAATTACAATCATATTAAAAACTTAAAATTTAAAGTGCCAGTGTGCCATATATTTCCAATAGTCATTCCTAAAGTTCCTTTTACATTTCCTTTCATAGTTCATCCTTCTGCAGTACATGCAATCAATATATCCATACTCATTATCGAAATAAACATTGGTAAATGTGTCATTTAAAAATTCTCATTTGATAAAATACATTCATTAATTTGTCCTACCATCCTTGTGAATCTATCTATTCCATATTTGCCAATATTGGCTTAACTGATATGTTATCATTCAACCCAGGTGGGGTTGATGCATTTAATCTAATTTGCCACTTTGTTTCTAGCTCCCCCAATTTTTTACTAATGTTCCCACCCCTGGGATTCACTGTGGCTATATCTAAAATGCCAAAATGAAACCTATTGCATTTCTTACTTTCTTCTAAATGTCTCCATAAGGCATTTTTTGTATCCTTTTTCTTTATACAATAGTAGTGGTCATATATTCTTTCTCTGAGACTTCTGTCTGTCTTCCCAACATAGTAACTGGGGCACATAGAACATTTAGCCAAATATACTAAGTGGGAAGTCCTACAATTGCCTTTTCTAAACTTTATCTCAGTCTCAAGGGTGTCTTCCAGTTTAATACTATTCCCTGAAAAAATGTATCTACACTGGTTGCAAGTTCCACACCTTGTAGTACCTTTCCCCACTATTACGCTGACCCTAGTGCATGTTTTCCTTTCCAGTTCCATTTTCATGTTACACCCATTCCTGGAAACGAATCTAGGTGTTTCACCCACAATGTCCACTATTCTCCTATCCATTTTTAATAAATTCCAATTGTTAGTAATAATATTTTTGATGTTAGTGGTCCATCACCGACAGAGTGGATAGGATTGTGAAGATTAATAACATAACTAGTGAATGCAATCAGTTTTTTATACATAATTACACCCAATTGGAGTTAAGGGAAGAGCATTTTACTTTGTTTAGCAAAGGAATGAAATATGTGCCTGTGAAGAGGTTTAAGGTAGAGGATTTTATAATTGATTTTAAGAAATATTTAAGAAAGTTAAATTTGGCTGTTTTATATCACAATGAAAATAAAAAGATAGGAAATACTTGTGAATTTAAGAAAAAGAGCACCTATACCCCACCCTGAATGCCACACTTGGGATATTTGAGAAAATGGTCATAGATGAAATATATGCATACACTTCTAGGGTTAATAAAAATGAAGTTAAATACAACTTAAATACACAAGAGGCTACAGTATTAAGAGAATTGCAAGGTGATAAAAAGATAAGAATAATGAAACTGGACAAAGGGGGAGGGGTGGTACTATATGATCAGGAAGAATACAAAAATAAAATTAATGAGATTTTGTTAAATTCAGGTAATTACAATGTTTCATCCAGAAATGAAGTGAACATTGGTTACAACAAAATTAATCTATACCTGGAAGACCTGTTGATAGAGGAAAGAATTAGTGGAGAGTTATACAACTATTTGAAAATAGACTCTCCTATCATAAGTACCATGGTAGGGATCCCCAAAATCCACAAAAGTTTAGTGGACCCCCCATTCAGGCCCATCATTTCAGGGAATAAATCAAAAACTTTTAACTTTGGAAAAGTAATAGACGGATGGTTAAAACCATTATATAAGTCTATTAAGTACATTATTATAGATTCCAGGGATTTTTTGGGTAGGTTAAGGAACGATATGATAACTCCTGGAGCAATACTAGTGACAATAGATGTTGTAGACTTGTTTTCAAACATCCCTCAAGAGGATGGTTTATTAAGGTTAGACAATTGTATGAAAAAATTAAGCAATTTTTCACCCGAGAAGATGGAATTAATAGTGGAATTTATGGAACTGATTTTGAAACACAATTATATAATGTATGAAGGTGAATATTACATTCAAACCAAAGGGGTAGCAATGGGGGGCAGCTTGCGCCCCCATTTTTGCCAATTTGTATCTTTACGACTGGGAAGTTGAACACATATTCACAAGTAAGTGGTCCCATGAGATATCATGCTATTATCGATTTCTGGACGATATTTTTATGATTTGGAAAAGCAATAGAGAAGATTTAGAATCATTTATGGGTTATATGAATTCAAGAAGTAATGATTTGAAATTTACTTTTAGCATGGATTCTAACTCTGTGCCCTATTTAGACACACTAATTACAGTGGATGATGGAAAAATTAGAATGAAAATATATAGGAAAGAGACTTTTAGTAATGGTTATTTAGAATATACCAGTTCTCATCCTATGAAACAAAAAAAGAGTATAATCAAGGGGCAATGTATTAGGGCCGCAAGGATGACATCGGAATATACAGACTTAGTAAAGGAACTACAACTCATAGGGGACATGTTCATTCAAAGGGGATATCCCCGATGGTTAGTTAGTAATGTAACCAGTTATGTAGAGAATGAGTGGGGAAAAAAATATGTACCCCTATTGGGAAGAGGGCCCTTAGTCAAGGATAATAACATCATGGACACAGGGGGTGAGACCCATGTAGATTATACAAGAGCATGTATACTACAACACATGCCATGGACCACTAACATCAAAAATATTATTACTAACAATTGGAATTTATTAAAAATGGATAGGAGAATAGTGGACATTGTGGGTGAAACACCTAGATTTGTTTCCAGGAATGGGTGTAACATGAAAATGGAACTGGAAAGGAAAACATGCACTAGGGTCAGCGTAATAGTGGGGAAAGGTACTACAAGGTGTGGAACTTGCAACCAGTGTAGATACATTTTTTCAGGGAATAGTATTAAACTGGAAGACACCCTTGAGACTGAGATAAAGTTTAGAAAAGGCAATTGTAGGACTTCCCACTTAGTATATTTGGCTAAATGTTCTATGTGCCCCAGTTACTACGTTGGGAAGACAGACAGAAGTCTCAGAGAAAGAATATATGACCACTACTATTGCATAAAGAAAAAGGATACAAAAAATGCCTTATGGAGACACTTAGAAGAAAGTAAGAAATGCAATAGGTTTCATTTTGGCATTTTAGATATAGCCACAGTGAATCCCAGGGGTGGGAACATTAGTAAAAAATTGGGGGAGCTAGAAACAAAGTGACAAATTAGATTAAATGCATCAACCCCACCTGGGTTGAATGATAACATATCAGTTAAGCCAATATTGGCAAATATGGAATAGATAGATTCACAAGGATGGTAGGACAAATTAATGAATGTATTTTATCAAATGAGAATTTTTAAATGACACATTTACCAATGTTTATTTCGATAATGAGTATGGATATATTGATTGCATGTACTGCAGAAGGATGAACTATGAAAGGAAATGTAAAAGGAACT
>NC_056731.1:1102267532-1102327532 GCF_019279795.1 Protopterus annectens
TGTGAGGTGTCAGTGTCATAATGTTGCAAAGTCCACAGATAATCACACGTGCCCCATACAGTATATGTACACAGGAATCAGGGATACAAATGGAAGGTAAAATGTGTAATGAATGATACCTCCATACAGCTTCCAAATCCTCCACCTTCCCAAGAACCATTAGACATTACTGTCTAAATTAGTGCAGTGGTAAGCGGGAGTAATCACTAGTAAGCAAGTGTAAGCACTATTAAGCTAGAGTAAGCATATTTAAGCACTAGTAAGTGAGTTTAAGCCCATTTGCATGGGGGTAAGCAATGCGCACACAGGTTAAGCAATATTGAAGCTAACTTTCTGTAAGCATATTTAACCGGAGATTAGCATAGCTTACCCTCGCGCAAACGCACTTACAACTGCTTAAAAGTACCTTAATCACTCTGTATGCAACAGCCGCTGTTCTGGCCAGAAACAAAATAAACAGACTTTGCAGGTCTTGAAACCAGGACCTTGTACACTATAGTCACATTAGTTAACCACTTAACCATCACAACAGTAAATAAGACTGAGGTATCACCAAACGAATCTTCACTATAGGAAAATCAAACTAAACATGTTAAAGGAATCTGTATACAGTCTGATGTTGTATAACCTACTACATAACATAAATATGTGAATTGGAGTACTGCAGTAAGCACAGATGCGAGGTGTAATTGTAATAAAGTGTTGAAGTCCTCTAATAAACACAAGGACCTCATATATTGTACACACACATCAATCATGGATACCAGACACATATATAACATGTAATGAATAATAAATCAATGCCAAAAAGCAAATACAATACAAATTAAATATTAAGCAACACTAAGCATTTCACAGCCCAGCTTAGTAGGTGTAAGCAATGTGTAGGCCAGCTAACTTAATTTGCCCATTGGTATACCCCTTTAAGCAATGCCAATCTTAGGTATGCAGATTTGCCCATAGCTTAGCCTTTTCAAAACCATCCAATCACAGCAAAGTGCGGGAAATCGGCCCTATTTAAACCCAACAGGTGGGAATACATCTCATAACTGGTTGTAGCTTCCCCTTGCATGCTCTATGTCTGGAATGGGAGAGGGTGTGCCCTTTTGGGCGCAGAGCTGGGGCATCCAGGAGTCCAGAGTAATGGCAGGACTCCTTGTCAAAGACCATGAGCAGAGACTGCTGCAGGGCCAGTACCAGGGTTCCCAGTATAAAGCAGAAGCCTGGGACCATCTCGCCCGTGACCTCACCAGTGCCACCGGCATACCCTGAACTGGTGAACAGATCAGGCATCACTATGCCGACCTGAAGTGGCAAAAAAGGGATCTCTTGGATCAGTGGATCCAAGAGGCTAGGAGGACAGGGAAGGTCTCAGCCGTGTGTAAGTATCAGTCCACTACCTGTTTAATAATTGCCAGCTCATGTATATTATGGATAGGTATGGTTAAATATTCCTCTTATGTCCTTCACAGGGGCAAGTGAGCGGGCTGCCAACCAGGAGGCCCATGGATGTTGCTTGGAAAGGTTGCGACGCGAGGCAGGTTAGTACTACTCTTGCATGTACTGTTATAGGAAATAAATCTAAAAGTATTAGTAAGTTAATTCCTGTATAAAACATGTATTGTTTAAGGCAAGTACTGCATACACCAGAGAATATGGCAGGAAGAGTCTCATATAGGTTGTATGTAAATAAAAGCATAACAGCCTGACAATAAAGGTCTAACTGCTGGACTGCATGTGTTTACTCTGGTATCATATGGTAATGTAGATTTGCAATCACTTAATAGTACTGTTGTATTAAGCACTGTTACCCACACTGTGCAACATAAATAAAATGTGTAGGAATGTCTGTATATGACTGGTGTAATCCCAAGAGGTCATATAGTACAACTGAACGAGACATAGACAGAAAACAGTGAAAAGACAGACAACAAAATCCAAATAGCACACGCAACTGCGATGTGAACTGTTGTAATTTTAGCACACCCAGCCATGGTTCGACTCCTGGGAGAGGTAGTAGTCTGCATACAGAATCATACCACACAACTGTACAGATATGTCCGGAATGTCCAGTATATCGGCCCATATCTGCTGTCTGTCACCCTGTCCCCCTGGGAAATCAGTTTAGGCAGCAAACAGGGACTACGACTGATTGTCACACATCTAGAAGAATAAACCTGTCATGCTAGCTACTCACCAAAATGTTATGGGAGTAATAAGCCAAGTATGTCCCATCTACACAACAGTGTTGTCAAGCTGTGACCAGAGTGTGTACAGTAACAGAGTGAGATGTATGTGCATAATATTAATGTGGATTCTGGTAATTTGTGTGGCAACATTCAGGTAGTGCTAACAAACATTTCTTCCACAGGTCCGTCAGATATGAACACTATGCCTAGAAATGAAAGAATGATACCCTATACTGGTACTGTTTGCTCTGGTATTGTATGGCATTGTGAGTGTTGCAATTGCTCTTAATAATAAGGTATCACTCATCACTGCCACCCACACTGTGCTACATAATATAACTGTCTAGGAAATCCTGTATAAGAGTGTTGTAAATCACTCAAGGTTTAAGAGGGCAAGAGTCTAAATATGTCCTGGTTCACCTGCATGTGGTCAAGACATGGCCAGAGTCTGTGCAAAAAGAGATGGACAGGTATGTGCATAACATCAACCTGGAATCTGGGAGTATGTGTAGAAACAGTTAGCGTTAACAAACAATTCCTCCACAGGTATACCAGGTAAGAGGTGTATACTGCAGGTAAAGCCAGTTTATGTATATATTTGTCGACAGCAATATCACTGTCCAAAGTAAGGCAATAGGGTACTGTACTAATACTTGTAAGGTACAGATAACAGCACTGATTAGGAAAGTAATGTGAACTGCAAGAATATACTAGTTGTTAATTGACATCCCCCCCCCACCACCATATCTGCAACAATAAACTAAATACCCAACTCAATTGGTACGTGATGACCTAACTGTAATGTTGGGACATATGTCCTATTGTTTGATAATTATTTAAATCTGTTTCTATGCATGTTTGTTAGTCTTTCGGCTTTTCCCGGTTAGGGGTTGTCACAGTGGAACTCCGGTCTGCTAATGATTGGCAGCTGGTTTTTATGGTGTCGAGTTGCCAGCCCAACGCCCAACCTTCAGTGAAGGCACACCCATTCAACACATACCTTTTGAATGCCCACTCGACCGTGGGGAGGACATGCAGACTCCACACAGAAGGCAGTCCAACCCAAGCCAAGAATCGAACAGGAGAACCTCTTGCTGTGAGGTAACAACGCTACCGCTGCACCACCACGTGCATGTGCTATGTTGAAATACTCCCACATTGGTGGCATAGTGCCATCAATGTACCTGCATGCTGTTCTAATTACCACTGTGTTCCCATATATGCATGTGTTCTGTTTGCTATGCAACTGTTCCATATCTGGTGTCTGGGTTAATGGGAATATCTATGCATGCTGTTATACCTAATCCTGGAATGTGTTGACTATTAATAACCCACATCTGTTGCTAAAACATAAACACCATAGCACGAAAGGGAATGCGGGTCCCAGCAGACCCACCTGTCCCACCTCAGCTGGCCGTGGCACAGGGCACCAGCATGTCTGAGGCCAAACCAGGGACCTCCTCACCCGTTGATCCTACAACACCTTCAGGTGGAACCGCCACAGGGGATGGGGCTCGCCCCACTGGGAGCAGGCGCAGACATTAACTTGTCATCCATCCCCAGGTACGGGTCTCAGTGCATAGTGAGCTCAACCTGCAATTTGGAGATCTGCTATGCCAGCTTGAGGGCTGCGTGTCATGACTAGAGGGGGTGGCCTGGCTCTCCGACTCAGTCCCCAGCACAGCCACCTTTGAGGCTGTGAAGGTGCAGTGCTGGCTGCCCATGGGTGGGGACCTCAGTCCCACTGTTTCCACTAGGAGGATCATGGGCTTCCAATTACCCATCACCCCTCTCCATCAAGATGTTTACCCCCCACATCTGTCATATACCTCCCCATGTATGTGTCTTGTTTGTCTTGTCAATTAACCTACCCAACCAACCTCCCAAAATATACCTACTATCCCTCCCCAACATCTCACTCTCACCTGAAAAAAAAGGGCAATCTGTACCCAAAAAAAAAAAAAAAAAAAAAAAAAAATATATATATATATATATATACATATGCAGATATATACATATATATATATTTTTATATATATATATATATATATATATATATATATATATATATATATATATACATATATACACATACATACACACACACATATATATATATATATATATATATATATATATATATATATATATAATATGCATACATTTTATATATATATATATATATATATATATATATATATATATATATATATATATATATATATATATATATATATATATATATATATAAGCATAAATATATATATCTATATATGTATATACAGACATATATCTATAGATTTAAAAGAGAACATAACAAAAATATATATGACCACAATCACCGTTAATGGGGTGGAGGGGGCCCAAGCAACATACGTCTTGTACGTATAGATGTCCTCCCCCACAGCCAAGCACATCTGCCCTGCAATACAATACCAACTGTTGCAAATCCCATACCCAGTACCTGACACAACATGGGCACAAGATGCTAACAGTACTCCATCCCACCTGTATGATGTCAGGCTGGTATCAGTAACATATCATGCAGTACAGTCTGACTACCATAGGGAATGTACAATGTGGAAGCAATCAACATTCCTAAGATACATATACACAGACACATATATGCATATATATATATATATATATATATATATATATATATATATATATATATATATATATATATATATATATATATATATATATATATATATATATATATATATATATATATATATATATATATATATATATATATATATATACATATATATATATATATATATAAAAACACATATAGAGATATCTATAGGAAGATACATATGTAGAGGGTGCACACAATACAGAACAGCCACTATGCCTACAGTTGCCACCTTACCAACTGGACACTGTATGACCCACCCATACAAATGACAATTGTTGCCTGTAACATATACCCACAGAGAGGTCAAAGGATATAACACCACACACAGGTTTACCTACATGGCAAAGCTTTATTTGTGTACTATTACAGTTGTATATGCCATGTCATATAGATGTTTAGACTCTTAAATACATATAAACAGACTAATGCAACTGTCAAACAGATAAATTAATACAGTATTCTGGAAAGGAGTACATATGTTTCTGTCCAGGACAAGTCCTTCAAGTAGTACAACAGAAAAGACATAGGCACATGTATTGTACATGGCATTACATACACTTATTACAGATAGCATTACCCTGCTATGTTATCGGACTGGGTGGTGAGAACTGGTTATCAGGGCTAAGACATGCTTAGCAGGTATCAACATTGCTCCAATGTAACAGCTAAGCTGATGTGCACGCTGGTGAGCAAAGCCTACACTGAGTAAGCGCCCGTACGTTTACCCTTAGCTTAGCACTGCTTAGCTTCATGCAAACCCATGCAAACACACGTAAAGCTGCTCAAAACTGCATTAACCACTCTGTATCCATCAGCCCTTGTTCTGCCCAGCAACAAAATGAACAGCTCTTGAACCTAGGACCCTGTAATCTATAGTCAAAGCACTTAACCACTACACCATGACCACTGTGAAGACAGCTGTTGTTTTTCTAATATATCTATCAATATACATATTGATTAGTATTGAACAATTGCCTTTACTTCCACAATTGTGTAGTACTTGTTATTAATATGACTGTTGCATCACATATTCTGTTTTATCATAATGTACACGTATCAGATACATACAGTGAGATACATCTGGGAAGGTATACACAAACATGATGTTTACACATGACAGGAATATGGATATATACATATACATATCTTGATAT
The DNA here is from genome assembly GCF_019279795.1 of Protopterus annectens. Taxonomy (NCBI): domain Eukaryota; kingdom Metazoa; phylum Chordata; order Ceratodontiformes; family Protopteridae; genus Protopterus; species Protopterus annectens. The sequence continues at coordinate 1,102,273,523 of NC_056731.1, forward strand.
ATATCTGCATCTTCATGCACATGTATATTCATACATATGTCTGTATACACATCTGTATAGTGTATCATATATATGGCCATGTGTAGATCTATTTGTATATATGTATATATATATATATATATATATATATATATATATATATATATATATATATAGATAGATATGTATGTATGCACATCCTATGTGTACAGCTATGCCTATTTATGTAGATATATATGTAGATATCTATAACTATATGTGCATACATATATATTCTGGTATACCTATTACTGTCAATATATATGTAGATATCCATAAGTATATGTGCATACGTATCTATATCTGTATATGTGTAGACATATATTGCTGTGAAATATGTATATATTTCAGTGTTTGTATATATATATATATATATATATATATATATATATATATATATATATATATCTCCATCTATGTATGTCGATATGTAGATGTGTATATGTTTATATAGATATATGGATAATTATATATACATATATGTTCTCCATACGTCCAGAACATGGAGTGGAGCCCTACCTCAGCCCCAATAGTCCCAAACTCTTAGTGCAAGGGGATGTCAGGTATGTATTGCAGGTATATATGTAGACTGTTGCTACTTTAATTGGGGTTGTCTTAACACACATGTTGTGTGTGGGAGGTCACATCTGCTTTTAACATGTACGCCATTGGCTACTGACAGACATCCTAAGGACATCATAGTACAGTGCCACTGCTAATGATCCTGTGGACTACAGCAGAGATATAGCCAATAAATGTAGACAGTCTGACACACTCTGGTCAGTCCAGAGGTATACATAGAACCCCTTAATGCAAGACATGTGGACCAAGCCTGACAATGTGGATGTTAACAGCCATGTAGATGGGTATATTATGTAAATACTGGAATACATATGCCCCCATAGGATATGTATTCACAAACTCCTGTCTATCCTGACACATAATAACCTCTGGTGCAGAGGTCACATGGCCACATACTACCCACTAGTCAGTGACATACATCTGTACAGCATCCCACTGCTTTGTCAGAAATACATGACAGTTATGGTGGCCCAGCAGCAGTACATCTGGCAAATATCTGGACATAATACCACACTGGGTAAGTATACTAAGCTGCTAGACATGTAACAAAGCATTGTGCAAGCTATGGGCAGACTGCCACAAAACTGGCCTAGATTTCTTATGGGGGAATACACATGTACCTGCAAATATAGCAGGCTATACAGGCATGTCACAGCACAGAGTAACAGACACCTGTGTGAATGTGAACGCAGCCACAGCCACATATGGTAAACTAGCTTAAATTACAGTATATGGACTGTCTGATCAACACCATCCTCATATGTGCCACTCACACACAAACCCTCCATATACTGGGCCACTACACAGTGTGGTCCAGTGCCTGTCTGTGGTATGGGACATGTGTGTGTTTGGCACTGCAAACATGTAAGCCAATAGGGTACCATACACTGGAGCAGCATGTAACATCAGATAGAACAGGACCAAGAACAATAACATCTACTACAGTCTGTACACAGGCCAAGGTACATATTCACAATACACACACTGTCGACAATCACCATAAGTACACAGACCTCAGTACTGTAGACACAACCACAGAATGCCCAGGTTATGTCCTCAAATATAACCCCTACTATACATAATGTGTAGCAGTCTGATATCTCACTGGCTTGTTATCAGATATGATGTCAATAAATAATGGTGTACAGAACATATGCATCTCTTACTGCATGACATATGTACAAGGGTTGACAAAGTTGTGGCTGGAGGCACAAACACAGGGCCAGTATTGACATGTTGCTGTGATAACCTCATACATTTACTGTTGTAACAGGGTTTGTTGTGACATATGTCCTATGAGGGATGTGAAATCAGTAACTCTCATGGCTGTCACCATGTACTGACTGCAATCATCACACTATTATTCTGCAGTTCTCAGATAGGTCTTCTGTGAGTAACATAAGAAACAAAAGGCACCACACACTGCCCAGTCTGCACATGACCCTACAGTTGGGGGTTTCTTCAAAAACATAGCACTGTTATGACAGGTATTAAACATGTAGACCAGCCATATCCACACACACCCTGTTAAACCAACATTACTCCAAATGCAGAGTGGCAACACTTACATTCTGTAGTCATGTCAAGCACATCCCCCCTCCTGTGTGTTGGCCTATTTCCACAGTGTATGTTGTTAGAGGTAAATCCCAAATCCATCTGTGATGCTGTTTGCCAAACACCAGATCTAGGTCCTGCTCACAGTAAATGAAAAGGCCCAACATCAACATGATGTTCTTAGATATTGGAGTGTGTTTCCATGCAATTGGCTATGGGAATGTTACCACAGCTGCTCCACATGCAATTAGCTAGAGGAGGGCTTCAATTCATGCAGAGGCCATCAGCTGATCATGAGCATCACTTACAAAGCACCAAGCTGCTGCCTAAGCAAAGCAGGTACAGTTCTCCACATCCACCAGAGAGGGAATGAGAGAGACAGACAGAAACAAAGTAAGTCAGGGAGGGGGTGGGAGAGTAAAACCTAAGCATGTTTGTGTCACACACCTCCCAGAATAGGGTTTCAAACCCCTGACTATGTCTTGCTATTACATGTCTATGCAGTTATTGCATGCACCACATAGCATACATGTTGAAGAGCTGTCCAAACATATATGTGATTGTGAGTGACATCTGCAACAGTGATATGGTAGCGATACGGCAGGTGTAGTACATGTGCGTGTCCACATGAACAGGTGTTAGCATCAACACAGCCACACTCTCTCAGGGACACACACACATTGACACACTTGGCAGGGTCAGGAATACCCTCCCTAACTAGTTAGTTTGTCACAATACAGTAATGTGCAGTTATCACATGCACCACAGGGGTTATCCAGAGGTTGTATGGGCAGAGGGTATGTGAAGGTGTCTGACATCAGACAGCATGCTTCAGTATGCCAGTGGGAGTTGTAGTGAGTGTGAATGTGGTCGAAAGCATCATACACCACACAAACAGACACAGGGTGCCAGTAGTGACATGCATGCGTGCATTGTTTCACAGGTGTGTAGTGGCTAACTGTGCCAGAAGGCTATACAAGGCTAGGTGAAGTATATACCTTGGCATCAGGCCACATGACAATGGTCTGCACTGTGGCTCAGGGGTGTAGTGTCGGGATTGGCCCACACAGGTGAGTATTGAGATCACCATCCAGTCACCTGGGTAACTGTTGTGTGTGGCCATTGCTGTGCAATGCTTGCCATGTATGTGTTCTTTAGTCCATGGCATGGATGATGTGTGGGATGTGCACACATCCCACATGCATGTACAGTGACATGTGGAACTATACCTGGCATGTCTGGCCCATGTTGTGTATGCAGATTGTTATCTTCAGATGTGCCAGTCCTGGCCTCAAGTACCAGGAACTGGTAATGAACAGCAGATTGACCATGCACCTACATTGATAGCATGGTACAGGTATTCCATGGTGTCAGTGGCATATGTCCATACAGGGCATGTGTTTAAGGCATGGTATGTCCTTTATGGGTCACATTTGATGGCACCACAGGTGTTGCAAGCGTCCAGTGGGGAACATAGTGAAGGCACACTGTCTGCATGTACGTGCCTATTGTACTGATGGACAGGGTGCCATGCCCTCTGTAGTCCACTGCAGTTACACCATGGTTACTATTTGTGGGCAATATGCAGGGTACTACCAACATAGCGTTTGTTGCCTAGGTAAGTGTGTTTGTGTATGAGACATGGGTTGAGAGTGTTCTCTGGGTAATACAAGGGTTGCTAACTTTGTTCACCAGGCCTTGATGTCACATGTAGGGGTATGGATTGCCACCCCAGCCTCTCAGCTACTTCACATCTGTTATCCTTGTAAGGTGGACATTGTGACATATAATAGAGCCACCATATAAGGAATTTGCAAAACACGCTGCACAATGAGTCCAGTTGTTGCACACTCACATCCACCTCCACACAGGATATGAATGACAAACACAGACACACAGTTGCCATGTCTGGGATTAGAACTCCTACCAAACTAATTTATTACAATAAAGCATTACACGTTTTTAGGATGCGCCACGGAGATTACTGGAATATTCCTTTCCCAAAGGTGTATTTCACAGTGAATGACATCAGCAGGCTTGCCAAAGAAGGTTAATGGAGGTTGTAGTGACTGTGAATGGCCTCAAAAGCATTGCACCCTACACAGACAAAAAAAAAAAAAAAACACACAAACAAATATCCACACTTGCCATGTGTGGTAATAGAACCCCTACTAAAGTACTACATCACACTACAGCATTACATGGTTATAGGATGCACCACAGAGAGTACTGGACTACTCTTTTCCCAAAGGTGTATTTCACAGTGAATGACATCAGCAGGCTTGCCAAAGAAGGTCAATGGAGGTTGTAGTGACTGTGAATGGCCTCAGCATTGCACCCTACATAGACAAAGAAACACACAAACATTCACACTTGCCATATGTGGGAATAGAACCCCTACAAAAGTACTATATCACACTACACCATTACACTGTTATAGGATGCACCATGGAGATTATGGGGCTACTCTTTTCCCAAAGGTGTATTTCAAAGTGAATGACATCAGCAGCCTTGCCATAGTAGGGCATTTGAATTGTAGTGAGTATGACTAGCCTAAAAAGCATTGCTCCCTACACAGACACACACACACGCAGTTGCCATGTCTGGGATTAGAACTCCTATCTAACTAGTTTATCACACTGCAGCATTATGCAGTTATAGGACACACCACGGAAATTACTGGGTCACTCCTTTCCCAAAGGTGTATTTCAAAGTGAATGACATCAGCAGCCTTGCCAAGTAGAGCATTTGAATGCAGTGAGTGTGACTAGCCTAAAAAGCATTGCTCCCTACACAGACAGAGACACACACAGTTTCCACGGTCGGGATTGGAACTCCTACCTAACTTGTCACACTACAGCATTATGCAGTTATAGAACTCACCACAGAGATTACTGGGCTATTTTTTTCCCAAAGGTGTATTTTAAAGTGAATCACATCAGCAGGCTTGTCATATTAAGGCTATGGGGAGAGAGCAGTTTGTGTGCATGGGCCATAACCCATTCATCTATAGGTAGACACACCACACTCAGGCACACGTAGGTTTATATTCCGCAGGTACGTGTATACAACTGCTAGATGACTACTGCCTTGTACAGGCATGTTGCACAGCTAGCACTTGCACCATAGAGTCTGTAATGCTGAGGGATACCAGTGGCTAATTTCTACAGTGAGTGATATTTACACATCATGTGGTTGTAGCCATTTGGCTGTGTACTGGATGGGACAGGCCTCATGATGGAAGGCTCTTTGTCACTGACACTCTCTTCCACACATCTATGTATGTGTACTTTTGGCATATTATAGTGTGTTGTTCTTAGATATATGTCTGTATTCCTATCCAATGTGTGTGCAAAGCATGACTGGTGCATACTAAGGAGTGTATGCACTAACATCTGCAACTGTCAGATATGTATGGTGCACTGTTGTTGGCAGACATGGGTGTCATTTGTTTAAGTGTGTGAGCATGCCCAGTATGACCTTTCAGTATGTTGTTTTCTGACATTGCCTTTATTTCTTTAAGTGTGCGAGCATGTCCAGTATACCCTTCTGTACTGAATGTGTGGATCCATTCCAGGTAGTTTGCACTCCAGTGCAGAACTTTGTGTTCTACACCTACAGGTAGCAAACTGTTTCTGCAGGATATCTGTAGATCAGTTGGCAATATGGGATCAAACTGTGCAAGGGATAGTATGTACTGCAGGTGATTGTATCTGTGCTGCTTCTGCTACATGGTACTGGTGTTAGCAGAGATATTCAGATGTGTACTGTTATACACTGTGATGTTTTATGTCCTCAAGTACTGTCAGATGGATATTTATGCTCACAGTGATGTCCTGGGGAACACAGGGTGAATACAGCTGTGTCCAGTATTGTGGTCAAACACCTACATATTCATGGAAAGTTATGCCATTCTGGAGGGGGAGCTGCAGACACTTGCTGCTGGGTCTATGTACCTTGGAACAGTGCTGGCAGAGGATCCCATAGTTGTACATCCATCAACGTGACAGTATGGTGTTATCTTGCAGTGGTAATACCTCACAGATGTACAGATTCACACAGGTTACCCAGAGACATGGGTCATAAGTCAGGACATTACCCTATTGTGGTGTACAGGCAGGTTTGTAGCCACCCATTTTTGTGTTTGCAGCCAGGGATAGTATGTGCACACAGCTGTGTGTCCAACCTTGCACATTCCTTGCTGCCCATGCTCCCACCCCCCATTATTCTATCCTCTTCCATACATTATGCATACATTCTCTGATACTTTCCCTATAGTTATCACCTCATCACAGCTGTGTTTTGGTGTTGGTCTACAGTTCGTGCAGTGGGACATGGTGGACATGTTATTGTGGTTTGTCCACATGGCCTTGCATATGGCTTATGTGGAGTGTGTTTTGTTGTTATTTGGGTGTCCATGACCTAACATTCATTTGCAGTATGGGTGAGACACAGGACTTTCACAGTGGCCTGTAGGCTATTTGGTGGTGATGCAGGCCAGCTGTAGCAGGCCATTGCATTCTGTCAGTCCTACAGTCCCAGACTGCCATACAGTATATTCCTCTGGGGTGACAGGGTAGGTGTGCTAGGTGTTCATGCCAATATTTTCTATCAGTATTGATCAGGTGGTGTGGATACTGGCAGGGTGCTACTTACAGCTAGGAACACACCTGCATGGGACGCCTGCACTGCATGCTGCATTCTTTCGCTATTGCCATACACAGGTGGGGGTCATATTGTACCCATTCCCAACAGCAGGGATACTACCAGAGAGGTACCTGTGGGTGGTGTTTGGGTGAGCTGGGTGTATTTGTACTTTGGACACTACTTGCATCTGACTCACAGATATGCATGGGGCATTCTAGTTATGCTGGTTTGTGCAGGGACATCAGCCGTTTCTCAGTACATCAGTCCTATCACCTTTGGGATCTGCAAGTGTTCAGCCAGATGACATCGGTATTCCCTACTAGAAGCCCTGATAATGTGATGTGATGCATACCTGTATGTACAATTCCAAGGGTGTGTCCATTTCATGGTTACACATTATATACTGTATGTCTGGGGTACTTTTCCCTGTGTACTGCTTGTACATCTAGCCCGACAGTCATGCCATGTCCATCTTTCAGATGGTGACACATATTACCACCATACATTTACAGTCGCTTACTGCTAGTATGTGTTATACTGGGGGGAATTGTCTTTGGCACTGCAGTTGTGAGGACTTGGCCCTGTCATTAGCAGTAGTGAGCAATGGCCACCAGGTCAAACCTCAACATGCATACATACTGACCACTCTCACACAATATGAAACACACACCAACCTAACACATGCATACCTGCATATTGTACAAATGCTACAATCTATCCAGCTACCTTGGCCACCTCAGGTCATCTGTGCTCCACTGGTATTATACCTACACATACATGTTACTACATGTCTACATTGGATTGGGGGGGTCTATATTAGAAGACCGAAGATGCATTCTTTCGAATGCATCTTGATCGAACTGAAAAGACTGAAATGGCAAAATATTGAAGCAACATGTAAGCAAATTCTTTCCCTGGGAAAGAATTTGCTTGGCTGCTTCAGTACTTTGCCATTTTTGGTACTGCAGTGCGGTCTCGGAGTTGGTATATTTAAGTAGGGGTGGTGTGGGAGACTTTCCCTTGGAAATTAAATCACTGTTCTGACACTTTGACATTGTAAGCTTTTGGTTACATAGGGTCGATTAATCACCGTTCGTTTTTTTAAGCATTCGGTGACTTAATATAGACCTGACTGGAGAGGGGGCACACCTGACTGTTACTACATTTCTACATAGGATTGGGGGGGGCACACCTGACTGTTACGTGTGTACATTGGATTTGGGGGGCACACCAGACTGTTACTACATTTCTAAATAGGATGGGGGCACACCTGATTGTACTACATTTCTACGTAGGGTTGGGGGGGGCAAACCTGACTGTTTCTACATTTCCACACAGGATTGGGGGAGGGGGCACACCTGACTGTGACTACATTTCTACACAGGATTGGGAGAGGGGGAACACCTGACTATTTCTACATTTCTACACAGGATTGGGGGGCACACCTGACTGTTTCTACAATTCTACATATGATTGGGGGAGGGGGGCACACCTGACTGTTACTACATTTCTACACAGGATTGGGGGAGGGGGAACACCTGACTATTTCTACATTTCTACACAGGATTGGGGGGGCACACCTGACTGTTTCTACAATTCTACATAGGATGGGGGGGGCACACCTGACTGTTTCTACATGTCTACACAGGATTGGGGGGCACACCTGACTGTTTCTACATTTCTACACAGGATTGGGGGGGGCACACGACTGTTTCTACATTTCTACCTAGGATTGAGGGGGGGCACACCTGACTGTTTCTACATGTCTACATATGATTGAGGGGGGGGGGGCACACCTGACTGTTTCTACATTTCTACATTGGATTGGGGGGGGGGCATAACTGTCACTTGTACACATTTGCTATGACTGTACTGCTATGACAGGTACTCCATTTCAGTCTGTATTCTAACCTATCATGCTGACTAGAGGCATATCAGTGTACTACAGGTCTTAGGTTTGATTGACCTACACATTAGTTTCTGACTTCCTACCCTTCAGATCTAACATCCCACTGTCTGACCTGATGTCTGTCTGTGTAGGCTTTTTGGGGGAGGTTACCCATAGGCATCATTCAGAGGCCTTAGCATAGCCTTTGTTTGTGTTTGTCTACACCTATCCTGCTGGCTGTGACTGTTGTTTGGTATGTGAACCACCCTGGCTGGCATGTGTGTGCCATATGGACACACATGTGGCCCAGCACATTTCCTGCAGTGGGTTTTGTCACCTTGTCTAGTACTGGCTGTGGTGACACCAGTATTTGTTACAGATCTCATGCTGCCACTATAGATGTCTACTATCTGCTGGCATCTCATTCATCCACCCGATTTCCTTGCATGTTCACATCTATACCATAGATACAAGTAACAACACATACTACTCCATTCAGCAGTTGGTAAGGAGAGTGACTTACCTTGTGGGTGTGCCATTACTGAGGATGGTGCTGGAGGGCTTATACATGGTTAAGCACAGGTAGTGTCATGTTTGGCATCCCTTTTACGGTATGTGCGAGTCAGAAAGAGGTGCCATTCCCTGGGTCCCTACTGTGTTAGTGCATGTGCTATGTGTTGCCTCTTTGCCAAGGACAGGGCATACTGGGAACACCTCCATCTGCCTACTGGGGCAGGCTCAGGTTGTTACTCCTCCGAGTCACTCTGTGCCTGTGCAGGCCTTGGCATTGGTGGGAAGCTGTTTGGCCCTGCCCCTGCTATTCCTGCTGCAGCTGTTTCCGCAGGATCATACTGTGTAGCATGGCACATATGATGACAATTTGGGTACATGCAGCTGGTAAGTACTGCAAGGCTCCACCAGATGTGTCCAGGCAGCAGAACCATGACTTGAACATCCCAAACACAAGCTCTATTATAATTCTGGTCTGTGTGTGTGCCTCATCATGGAGTTCTTGTTTGGGTGTGTGTGCATTTCTGATGGGTGTCATCAGCCAAGGCTCCAGTGCATAACTAGCATCCCCCATTAGGTGACCATAAGGGATGTCCCCATTGTCAAATCAATAGTACAGCTGTGTCAGATGCCAGATGTGGGAAATGTGATAGCTTCAAGGGTAGCCAGCACACACATTCATTATAATGCCCTGGGCATCGCACACGAACTGGCATTTGATGGAGGGGAAGCCCTTGCAGTTGATGTAGACCCTACCCTGCTCACTGGGTGGTGCTTTGATGCATATGTGCATGCAATCTATAGCCCCCACTACCTCAGGGTATTCTGCTATTTGGTGGAAGAGACGCATATTGCTGGCCAACACCTCGCGGGTGTTGAGGAAATATACATGCTCACTGGCATGTGCTGACATAGGATCCAGGAATTGGTGGAATACCCTGGATGCTGATGCCTGTGAGATCCCCATGATATCCCCAGTTTGGCTTTGGGAGGTACCTGTGGCTAGTATTCATAGGCCTACACATACCTTGGTATCCACTGGGATGGGTTCCCCTCTGTTAGTTCTGTGTGTCAGGCGTGGCTGGCACAGCTCAACAGTTTGCTGTAGCAGGTCCCTGTCCACTCTATAGTGCTCCACTATCTCCAGCTCATGTAGCCCCTGGTAGGTTACCCTGGGTCTGTACACCCTTCTCCATCTCTTCACTGTGGGTTGGTCGACAGCATTCTCATTCTCACCACCATCAGCCTCTTCCACATGTTGATGTCTGATAGCCGCTGCAGCCCCTATCATTTTGTTGATTTTGTTTTTAAAAGTTCCCCACTTGTATACATCGGTGGTGTAGAGTATGTGGGAAAAAATAGAGGGAAAGGTGTTTGCATAGTTTCTAGTAGTGTTCTGGGGTGGGCTGGTCTGCTGCCTGTGTAATTGGCTGATTCTGATACATTTCACCTGCCAGCTATGCTTGTTCTCCTAGACTACCTTCCTACTGCTGTTTTCCCTTCCCATTGTCTTCCTGTTTAAGCCCATATATTTGGCCATTGGCATGGATTCTACATAATATCCACCCTTTATTTGGAGCTGTCATGGCTCCATTTTGTAGTTTGCAGAAATGTACTCAGTTACTAACCGAGTACATTTCTGCAGATTACACTAGTCCTACACAGCTGGCTTCCAGCTTCCTGGATCGCACATTCACCTCATTTGCATGGATTTTACCTGCAAATGGGGTAATTTGCATACAGGAGCTGAGTCCGTGCAGGACTAGTGCAGGAATTCCCGTACACGCCCCTATAGCTTATTCCTGGATCGCACAGCAGGTATATTGCTTGCTGGAGCTCCTGCAGACTGTTAAACATTCAGTTGGTCTCCATTGAAGTATTTAACAACTTCCCACTCTCCTTTTGTGGTGACTGCTGATTGCTGTTAATGCTTTAATCTGTGAATAGAGTTTAGCAGTAATAAGAGGTGCTTAATAAAAGCTTGTTAAGAACCTTTCCGGTGTCAGAACAGTGCTTAACAAACATGCCTTTTCCCCAAATTCAGAGCATAATCATAGTGATCCATACAATAAAAGTCATTATTTTTCAAAAATAAGACATAAAATGCATCACAGAACATCTAGATCCTGGCAGCATCTACAACTCAAATTGTAAAAATGAGGTTTGATATAGGCTTATTAAGAGCTTCTGCCATGGGCTCACCTGTTCTACAACTAGCCCTCCTCAGACTGTGCACAGAATATTGCAATAGCTTGTATGTGAGGGTAATGAGGGCAGTGCACTTATTATTATTTCTTAAATTCTCCTTGCAATGAAAACTCAGAGATGTGCACAGAAGGTCATTATAACTTTTTTTGAGGCTGAGGAAAATGTGATCTTTATTTCTCTAATTTTTTTCAAACATTTAAACCTCATATGTATGCACAGAAGATCACTGTGGCTTTTATGGGTCTGTTTTTCACACAATCATACAGCAGAGATATGCACACAACATCACTATAACTTGTGTAAGAGCAGTGTAATGTCTAGGAGCAACAGGCTGGAAAACATATTTTTTTCTGCTTTCTCACAATCAAATATTAGAAATATATGCAGGTGGCTAATCTTGGCAGTTAGGGGTAAGGAGGTATATTGTGAATATACATCTGAGTTAAACAAGTTAAGATAGGTTATTATATTCTGGTTGAGAGATGGGTGCACAGAAGGTAGCTGTCATTTGGGTGTGGGGGTGAGGAGGCAAGCTGCATGGTGTGGGACAGAAGTAACTTGAAATATGTGACTGATGCCATTTATGCATTCACTTTTATTCCAATCTAACATCAGAGGGATACATAGAAGGTGACTATATGTCTTTTTCTGTTTTGACAGGGAGGCAGACACTATTCTAAGATATGATTCCTGTATATTTACAAGCATTTATCCTCTTAGTTTATTGGGAAGTACTTTTTTTGTCAACTTTAATCATTAAGCCTTGGGCACAACTTATTTCTTCACATAAATTAAAAATAAGACTACATTTTTTTAGATAGTTATGATTTTTTGTCCAGGCCATGATTGTAATAAAAGGCTGAGGGACAAACTCTAAATGTACCTTACATTATCTATAATCCCATGGCTTTTGAGGCCCAAGCAGCTTCCGGACTATCAACATAATTTTATTTATTTCTGTGAAGGCTGCCAGCCTAGCTAGATAGAATTTTGTAAAAAATTCTATGTCATTGTAAATATTAATATGATCCACAGACTTGTGTAACAAATGTAAGAAAACTGTGTTATGTACTGAGCTTCAAAAATGTAGCCACATGCACCCTGCTAGAAGAAAACTGATAAGTAAAGGACTTTACGACTGTGTATGATCTCTAGTTCGGAGACAGGATGTCTGGGCTAGGAAATTCTTTCTATTGTTCTAAGACAGAGATAATTACTAGGTTTCACATGTAACATGTCTTTTACTGCTGTAGCTTCCTGGCAGGTGCAGATCAAAAAGAAATGTTAAATTTTGAGTTCTGTTAGCCTGGAAACTAAATCAGAGAAGTGACAAGAGTGATGTCATCTGAAATGACTCAGCAGTAATGTGTATTATAAATTTAAGGGTTATTTCAGAAAGAAAGTATAGCATTTTGTATTTGTTTCTGAACCTGAACACATCATCTCACCTGCACTGTGCTTTGCTCTCTAAGTAAAGTCATTTAGAACATAGTTTCTCTTAGAGACATATAGGAATACAGACAGATTATTGTAGATGTTTTCTACATTTATGTGAGACTATCCTACAATATTGTTTTAAAGTGTTTTTCTGTGATTTCTGAACTTTCTATTATCACTGTGTAGAATTGTTGAGTATTGTATTGTGTTTTTATTTATTATTAAATATTTTAAACCTTTTAACTGTGGCTGTTTTGTGTAGAGATATTTAAGCTCTTGGATTACTTACATGTATTTGGTGATACTGTATAAGCCACTTGTAAATAGCCTTCAAGTCTTGGTCACACTTACCAATTGTTTAATAATAACGTTGCACAGTAGAATTGGACACCCTTTGGTAAGGGCCTTTATAGTAGCTGATAAGAGTAGTTGGTGGCAGTAGATTACTACCTTATAGCCTGGGCAGAAGGGGGCATAGCTAGCGAACCTGTGCCAGCCTTCCCCCAGGAGTGTCTGTGTGTTTGTTTATAAATCAAATCTCAAAGTGTGTGTGTGTCAGCTACTTGGGCAGGGATAGAGAGGGTATTGGAGGTTTTGGCTTGACTACTCAGCTGAGATCTGAACCCTATAGCTGTGCCAGTGGGGAGTCTTATTGGGGATCTCGAGAGAAAGGGAGGGAAGAAACCAGCCCCAGACTAACTGTGATCTCTATGTGATCTTAAGGGAAACCGAACTTTACTGTGTGTGTACTTGTTATCCTCCCAATGTGGATGCCCCTCACTGGTGCTAGTGGTGAGGATTGAGGCTCCTTGATTAATGGGCCAGTGCGTGGGCATCACAATTTCCTCCACAGTTATTACACTCCTGGCCATTTAGGGAGTAGTACAAAGACACAGGAAGAAAAACAAGAGTAAGAGTGAATTTCTTTCTTTAGCCATGATTTTTGATTAGGCCATCTTTGGCTCAAAAGGTTTGAAAACAAAGTTCTAAAATGCAACTCAGCATGTCTAGAGCCCAGTAGCATCTGGGGGGGGGGGGGCTGAGACCTCTGGCTTAATTTGATTATTTCTTCCACATTTATTGTGGTGTGATCTTAGCTAGTTTGGATATATTGAAAGAATGCAGGAAAAATCTAAAGTGTACAACAAAGTATGAGAAAAGAAGAAAAAAAATTAATCTGAATGATGTGGCAAAGCCAGGGTAGGGGAAAGTAGGGGGCACACTGAGGGTATGTAGGAAGGGCATTGAACAGTAGGGGGCTATGGAGTCCCTTTCCTAAACTTTCATTTCACCAAAGGCCAGAGTCAAAATATCCAGTACCTGGGACTGTCCCATTAAAGTACATCACAAAGCATATCAGCAAGATGTATTACTCTCCATAAAACATTTTATAACAGTGTAACATCTGGATAAGAAAACATGTTCAAGATGCTTGGTTTTGTCAGATTTTTGGTATACAATAATCCTTTTGGTTGTATCTTTATTTAATACTACATACATACCTGGTTGAATAATAGTGTTATATGTCCTTGCAGGCACACTCTTCAAGGTGTTTAACTTAAGTTGAGTTACTGGATTTGTCCCTGATGAGTGGTGCACAGCAGTGGTGATGCCCATCCATAAATATGACTTTACAACTGACCAGGGTAGTTAACATCCCATCAGCCTTAAGTCTCATCTGCAAAACTATGGAGTGTGTTATATCTAACCTTATAAACTGGGATTTCATGACTCTTGTTTGACTTAACCCCAGGAGTTTCACTTTGTGAAGGGTAGAGCCTGTCTATTTAGCTAGATAAATTTCATAAAAGGATTACTGAGGCTGCAGATGGTGGCCATGCAGTATATCTTGACCTGGCAAAGGCCTTCAGCACCTTTCATGTTGGCATCATACAAAAGCTAATTGCTTTAAAAATTGACCCATATGGCAAAGATGAATAGCAAACTGCCTGAAAGACAGAACCCACACAGTACGAATTGGAGGTATCTTATCAGAAAGTATGAAAGTGACCAGTGGTGTCCCTCAGGGGTCAGTGCTGATAATTTCCTGTTTCATGTTTACTTCTCAGATCTCCAAGTGGAGACCCAAGACCTCTGGCTAACAAAATTTGTAGATGACTGCACATTGGAGGCTGTAGACAAGTCAGCCCATGACAACCAAACTCTCGTCAATAAAGTCTCCCTAGTGAACCCTTTGTCTACTAAATATGAGCTCAAACTAAATGCTAAAATGTGTAGTATCACTTTTGATAGACAATACCTCCCATCATCATTCTGTATAGCCAACACACTACTTCAAAAAGAAAACTCTGTCATGGACTTAGGCTGACAGCTCCCTCTCTTTTGACCATCATGTGACAACGGATTTCAGAAAATCCTTTTATTTATCACACCTAATTGCCATTAGAATATCATCACAGTCTTAAGAAGTAATTACTCCTTTATACTCGGCATTGATCACGTCAATTATTGACTATAATGCCCCCTTTGGAGTGTATCTCATTAAACATGTCAAAAAATTAGCAAGACCACAAAGGATTCTAACCAAAAAGATCACAGGCCTAAAGTCCCTGAGCTATCAAGATATACTGGAAGCTCTATCCCTTTATTCAATGTCTTATAGGGTTTTGAGGGATGATCTCTGTCTTGCTTACTGCACCATTAGAGTTCTTGTTGTCCCGGATCTCGTTGTCCCAGATGACCTGTTTCTCTGCAAGTCTAATATCTCTGCCAATACTACAAACAGAGGCCTAAAGCTTCACCAGAAGATAAATACAGCACAGTGGAGAGTCATGCTTACAAGGCAGCACCTCCAAAACCTTTAGAATAAACTTCCTGTACATGTTAAGTGGTACAATTCACTATCTTACTTAAAAAAATAAACAAGTGACTGGATGGATATCCAGAAATTTTACTGATATGGCCCGTCTGGAGAAAGGAGGTGCTGCCTGAGGGAGGGCGTGAATGGTCATAAGATTTGTTGGCCTTGGAATACCTATGAATCTATGAATCTAAACTGTTTTTATGGCTTGCTCTCATACATTGTCAGGAAATCTCTGCCTACCCCATAACAATCCTGAACAGCTTGAAGTGGTTATAAGAGAATGAATGAAGAATTAAATACAGCAAAATCATTACTTCAATGGAAGTCAGTCTAGCTCCAGTAAAATGTATCACTGTTGAAAATTCTGTCCAAAATAAGCTGTTAGAGAACAGAGCCAAAGCCTATCATGGTACTCATTGGGCGAAAGGCAATAAACACACAGGTCTACTCAAACTTATGGAAATTAAACTTTACTTGTAGAGTACACGTGTGTGTGTGTGTGTGTGTGTGTGTGTGTGTGTGTGTGTGTGTGTGTGTGTGTGTGTGTGTGTGTGTGTGTGTGTGTGTGTGTGTTTGGTATTAAAGGCACAGCTAGCCACCCGGTGGTGTGAACACTGGCTTAAGATGATTGTCACTGTTGAAGTGACATCCTGACTTCCTGTGCAAAAATGGCAAAACGTGGTTGTGGATTAACGGATGGATGGATGGATAGATGGATTACAGGGTGTACCTCTCCACTGTATGAAGTAAGCACATGGACATAATATCTTACTGTACTTGTATAAATTGTTATTTTGACTACTCTTGATCCTGGATTGTGACTGAATAGCCAATAGACAAGCTTACATACCTGGTAAACAAATAGAAATCAGTAAATAAATAAACTGTCCAGAATGTGCTGAACATCCCTGGTTTTCCCTCATATTTTGCCCTCTCTCTTGTAAAATGTTTGATTTTCTGGTAAATCACTCAGGGTCATACCCCTCAACCCTGCAGAATTTTGAAGAATGTCCAGATTATTGCCTCATATTTCTGGTCTGTTCTTCATAAAATTTGTGTGGATTTCTGGCTAATTACTGAGGATTCTACTCTGTAAATAATGAGACATTTAAGTCTGAGACTTCACATACATTCATAGGTTCATAGATGTGCACTAGACTAATGGCCCTGGAGCCTTTACAAGCCTAATCCATAGGACTACCTTGGCATCATGCCACCCAACCTTAGTTTCCAGTGCCTCTGTCCAGTAGAGACACTGGAGTGATCCCCGGGGTGAATTTTCTATTTCCCATCCACTCGACAAGATTTCTGTTTAAGAGGGCCAATGAGGTCCTCTGTTTGACATGTATGGAAAGTCTATTCCATAGCATGGGCAGTCTCTGGGTTATGAACCTGTCCCTCCAGCAGGTTCTGTTGTTTATGGTAATGAGGTTGAGGTCTCATTTCTAACAGAACTGGGTCAGACACGGCTTTAAAAGTCAAGCGGAGATCACCTCTAAGTAGGCGATATGAGACAGAGAATAGTTGGAGTTTTTTGAGTCTGTCCATATAGGACATGTGTTTAAGGCCTAGGATCCTCTTTGTGAGGTACTTTTGCAGCCTCTCCAGTTGTTGCAGGTGTCTAGTGTGGTACATGCCAAATGGGGCATTGTACTCGATGATTGGCCTAATGATGAAGAGTAGAGGGAGACAATGACCTCCTTCTTCCTGGATTCAAAACCTTTAGTAATGAGATGTGCCACAAAGAAGGGCTTTCTGACCACAGTGGGAGTGTGGTGGTCAAAAGAGAGGTTGCTATCAACCTGGGTTCCCAGATCTCTTATAATGCCTTCTATGTTCAGTGGACTACCATTGATGTGGTAGTTCATGGGAACTGGGTTTTTCCCAAAGGGGATGACTACACATTTTTTGGCATTGAGCTTAACCCATGGTTCTGACACCAGCCATTGGTCTCAGTGAGGCCTTTTGTAGAATGTCAACATCACTTGGGGAGTTAATAATGGCACCCAACTTGCAATCGTCTGCGAACTTTGTCAGCCAGAGTCCCTTTGTGTTGGACTGGACTTCTGAAAAGTAGATACCAAACAGGAGAGGACCCAGGACTGATCCCTGTGGGACTCCACTCATGACTGGTCGGCAGTCTGACTTGGAGTCAGCTACTTTAACACTGTGGGTTCTATCTATGGGCCAGTTTGCAACCCACCTAATGATATAGGGGTTGATGCCTAGCTTAGTGAGTTTTTCTATGATTCTTGAGTGGGGAATGGTATCAAAGGCCTTGACCAGATCAGGGTAGGCTGTATGAACCACATTGCCTTCATCCACAGCTCTGGTGACTTATTCAAAGAAGTCGACCAAGTTGAACAGGCATGATCTACCTTTCAGAAAACCAAACTGTGTGGGATCCAGAGCTTGGAGATTCCCTATATCCTTGTTTATTAGGTCCATGATGACGCATTCCATAGCTTTGCATATCAGACTTGTCAGGCTAATGGGGGCGATAATTCCCAGGGTCTGTAGTCACTCCTCCTTTGTGGAGAGGGATGACTATAGCAGTGCGCCATTCAGTAGGGACAAAGCCTGAGGTGAGGCTGTGACTGAAAAGGGTGCAAAGGTGAGGTGCTAGTTCACTCTGTAGTTCATGTTGAACACAGCGAGGGATATTGTCAGGTCCCATAGAGGCTGCATTCTTGGCCTTGGACAGAGCTGTTTTAACCTGTGCAGCAGTAATACTGGGTGCCTGGCAATCTACTGGTATTGTGATTGGTCCTTTTGGGAGGGAGGAGAAAAGTTGGCACTGAATCTGTCGGCCAGTATAGTGGCAATATCTGTTGGCTCTGTATAGGAGGTACCATTGTTCGGGTTCATATTACATTTTCAAAAGATAATGTAATCAAATGGCCAAAACATTGAAACAGTCTCATATCAAAGCTTTTATTGTGGGGGGGCTGCACCCCCAGAGACCTCCCCGCTAAATATATATTCCAACTCCGAGATCTCACTACAGTGAGCAAAGGGCAAATATCCCAGTCTTTACTGTACTGCGATCCCACAATGCAATCTTCAAAATGCGGCAGTTTAGATGTTTTGGCCATTTAATTATGTTATCTTTCGATAACGTAATAGGAACATCCATTGTGCAGTAGCTCAGAGCAAATCTGGGTATTGCCGTGGAGGTTCTTTACATAACTATAGAAGGCCTTGTGGTTGTCTTTACTATCTGCTGCAATTCTGTTTTCATAGCTAGCTTTAGAGGATTTGATGAGGGATCTCAACTTTCTGTTGAGGCTGATAAGGGAGTTTTTCCAGTCTTGGGACTTCACCTTATTCCACATCGGTTTCCTCCTTCTATTGTAGAGTTTGTTTATGGCAGGGGACCACCAGATTGGCTTCCTTTTTTGGAGGAGAGCATCTTGGTTCTATTGGGTATGGCGAGATCCATGCATTTGCGTATGTGTTCATACAGTGC
The DNA here is from genome assembly GCF_019279795.1 of Protopterus annectens. NCBI lineage: Eukaryota > Metazoa > Chordata > Ceratodontiformes > Protopteridae > Protopterus > Protopterus annectens. The sequence goes on from NC_056731.1 coordinate 1,102,292,660, forward strand.
ATTGGTGTATTATTCGGTGGTCATGCAACTATTCTCCATTTGCATGGGTGCCATGAAGTTAGCCACCTCTGTTCTTAGTGGCCCAAAGTTAGCTTTGGAGAAGTTTTTCATGCTGGTTACCTTTGCGAGGTGGGGCGGGGTGGGAGGGATGTGGATTTCAAAGGTGATTAGTTTGTGGTCAGATCTAACCAGGGAGGAGATGACTAGTGGTGTAGAGCAATAGTCACCCATGTTAGTAATGACCAGGTCAGGGATGTTGCTACCTCTAGTGGGGGTAAGAACGAGCTGGTCCAGGGCATTGGAATTAATGAATTCCAGGAAATGTTGGGCAAGTGTATTGGTACATGAATAGTTTTCCCAGTTAATGGAGGGGTAGTTGAAGTTGCCCAGTATGAGTATGTTAGGTTGGACCCTAATATTCTCCAGGGTGCTTAGGAATGTGGAGTGAGTGTCTTGGGACATGGTTGGGGACCTATAACAGGCTACAACCTGAATCTCTGTCTTACCCAATGTTAGCTGCACCTGAAGTTGGGCTACCAGTCTGGAGATGTGCACATCCTTTATGAATATGGAAACACCACCACCTTTGGAGCTTCAGTCCAAGTTTTGGGGCCGTAAGGTATGGAATGAGTTATAGCCTGGTAGTGCAGGGGTGCTTTCTGCTGCCTTGAACCAGGTCTCTGTTACAGCACAAATGTCAATGTTCTCCATTTTAAGGAGTGCTTCTAGTGAGTGCATTTTAAGATTTAGACTTCTAGCACTGAGCAGCATAACCCTTACATTCCATTTGTTTGTAGCTGTTATGGTGGTAATTTGGTCTTTGGAACACCACCTAAAAAAGGCACTATAGGGGTGGCAAAAGCCTTGGCCAGTATCCAGAAGCCCACGGGTAACAGATGCAGGCCATCTCTGACAAAGCTTCGAGGTCTGTCAGTCATGTCATCCCAGGCAGACAGATACTGGATCCCCATAGAATGACACCAGAAATTTAACCAATTGTTGAAATCAGTCATTTTCTGCTTGTACTGTGGTATAATTCTGGGTGATAGTAGGATGCTGTTCAGGGCTAGGATCGTACCCACCTGAGCCACATAATCCGAGATCTCCTCCATGTCTCTTTTCATGTAGTCCAGGGAGGTATGTCTCAGGTCATTCACACCCACGTGTACAATGGCAGTCATATTTGTATCTGTTGTTGAGGGACCTAAGTGCGTGCGTTATATGATGGATCCTTGCACCTGACAGGCAGCTAACTGTTACTTTCTCCTTATTCAACCTAGTGAGTGGGACATCAGTGTGCCTCACTATTGAGTCACCTATGACTAGTGTGCTGGGTGTGCTGTTTTGCCTTAAGGGCTTTGGTTGAATGGCACACTGTTTAGGAGAGTTATGTGTCTCATGATTAGTGTTGTGTTGTGGTGGTCGAGTGAGTTTCTGCCTTGGAGCTCTCTGCTGTTTGGGTAGATTTTTGCTGAGTGCCTCCACGAAGGTGGGTGTGTGGTTTGTGTTTTTATGTGAAGGCAGTGCTGGTGTGTGTTCTGGAGGGCTATGTGTTCCTTGTGGTTTGGTGCAAGTGTTGACCTTCTCCTCTTGACCAGCTATTCCAGTCTTGGCTGGAGAGTGTGTGGCTTCCAATTTAGATATATAAGTGCACCTCTTGCAAGTCTGAGTGTTGGGAGGTAAGAGGAAAAGGTTGTTGGTGTACATGAGGCAGTTGCTACATTGCCTCAAGATGCCCAAGTTCACCAGGTTAACAGGAGGAAACACAGGGAACTTACCTTTAGACATGCCTGGAGGGGTGGGCATTAATGATAAGTACTGGACCTGTTTCCTTGTAGAACGTTTAGTTCTGGTAGCACTTTTGTGTGCTACAATAATTGCTACAAGAAGTCTGGTATGGTAAAGTGCTAGACTAATAAGCTAGTAAAAGTGCAGGAGAGGAGAGAACTAGCAGATCTAAGGGAAAATTGGAGCAGAGTTTGGCACCTCTCCGGAACTTACAAACAATCCTGGATACAGCAAATCTGTATCTGTATTAGACTAGTTACAGGAAAGGCGGGAAACAAGCGCAATGCGGACTTTTAAACCAGAAAGTTGAAAGAGATGGAAAAACTGCCCAAACGGCCAATAAACTACAAATTCTGGACCAGAAACCACACATCTTGTGGTAGATAGACTACCTAGTGCTTACCACTCCCACTGATAAGCTAGAAGGCTTCCCTCCAACACAGAAAGGCTTGGGGAGCTCAGAAGCTTACAAACAGTCCTGGATACAGCAAATCTGTAACTGGACTAGACTAGTTATAGCAAAGGCAGGAAACAAGCTTAGAATTATTATTTATTTTATTTTTTTGTTACAGAAAAGCAGCTAAAACAGCACTAAAAACAATTTAAGTGCAGTGCAAGTTAGCACACTTGAGTGTGTAGCAATATTACAGCAATTTATTCAAACTGTATTCTGAAATGAATTCAATTATTGTTTAATTTAACTCTGAAGAGTTAAAAAGTGTCAAAAATATACTTAGCAACTGACAAGCACACTCAATCAGAACCATAGCTGGATTTAGGCACCAGCGAACCCTGTGGTCGCTGGGGGCCCCCTGTTCCTAGGGGGCACCCAACCACAGCAAGTTATCTTATTTTGTTACTTTGTAACATGTCTGTAAAAACTAACAAAAGCTAGTAAAATAATCTTGCATACTTAATAAACCAGGTGGGTAATAACTCTTTTATATTACCTTTAAAATTCAAATGTATCTCTGGTTATAGTTACAGTGTTTTATCAAGTAATAGGCTTCACAATTCCATTAAATATTTTACCACTGACATAGTGCCCCTGGCTTAGTTAAACCCTGCTGGTGGATATTCTCGCCACTATAACCAACAACACAATCAGCTTCAGGTATCTGCAATACCTATGGTTGCAAGGAGGCCCCTTAATCATCCTTGACTGTGTAGGGACCTCAAACATTTACTGCCATTTGGGAAAAATGAGGGGAAAAAATGTATGAATTTCCTGATTATGCTCTTTAACCGCAGGGCAGTGATATGACATTGTTAGGATAAAGGTAATAATGAACATAAGTAAGGTCAGCAGTAGAAAGATCAACAGCCCAGAGAGACTGATCTCATTGTAAACCTAGGATTTTAAGAAGAGCTGATGCTTCTGATCTTCAAGGATTTTTATAAATACTGGTAGAACACCAGACAGTCATCCTCTTTACTGAAGAATTTATCACAATACCAAAATTAATAGCAAAATAAAGGCTTAAAATCAGAAACATGTTTTAAATGTTACTCTAATTCACCTAAAAAGAATAGAATTACACACTCTGCATCAACGTGCATTTTTTTGGACAATAGGAACCATAAAACTCTGATGTCTGGATTTATTGACTATCTGTAATCCAGAATGATTTACCAGTGCATCAAACTTTAGGAAGGACAGCACAAAATCAGGGAAGAAGGTCTGTGAAATTAGAGACATTGGCAGGTATGCATTACTCCTCAATAAGGTAAATAAAAGTGATTTAGCCCTTCTGTTTTGGTGACTGCTAAACAACATTCATTGGTCTGGTGTGGCAGTACTAGTGTTGCACAATGTACTGTTATTTGCTGAAATAAGTGCAAAACTAGTATTGCTATGGCGTGTGTGTGTGTGTGTGTGTGTGTGTGTGTGTGTGTGTGTGTGTGTGTGTGCGTGCGTGCGTGCGTGCGTGTGTGTGTGTGTGTGTGTGTGTGTGTGTGTGTGTGTGTGTGTGTGTGTATTAAAAATCTCACTGATTTTTATCTGTCTATACACCAAATAATATCAGGACACATACATTATTCTGTCTCAGTAAAAAATGTAGCTAACAAGTAATTATGTTTCAAAAGTAATACATAAGATACATCACAGAACATTCAGGCACTTTGATCTTCAAGGATTCTGGGGCCCCCACTCCCCAGACTGTATAAATTGATACAGGGATCTTCCTTAATCATCCTTGACCGTGTGGGGGCCACACAAAAGCTGTTATTGATTGGGGAAAATGAGAAAAAATGTATTAATTTTCTGATTATGCTCTTTAACCTGAACAGGGTTTTGGTATGATCCTGTTAAGATAAAGCTGATAATGGTTTCTGCTTTTAATGGTTTATGCCCATTCTAAAACCAGCCTTGCTCAGAAAGCTGCTGTAGGCTATATGGGGGATTATATGGTTATTACTTTAATTTTCATCACATTCAAACCATAGAGGTGTGCACATGAGGTCGTTATAGTTTGTGTTTGGGCTGAGGACAGTTTGGTCTTTGTTTCTTTTATTTTTCTCACAGACCTCAGAGGTGTACAAAGAAGGTTACTATAGCCTGTGTAGGGGCAGCATACTGTCTAGGAGCAACAAGGTAGACTAAATCATTGTAACTATTATTTTTTCACTTTCACATTGGGCATGTGTACAGGTAGCTGCCTTTGAAGGTTAGGGTTGAGGAGTGAGGAGGCATGCTATGTATGTACCTCATCAGTCACTTGAAATACTTCTGCTTTCATCCCAGTCTAACACCAGAGGGATGCATAGGTAGTGACTGTCTTTTTGTAGGGGTTAGGAAGGCAAGCAGCATTCTCAGATGGGACCTATGTATCCAGACTACAACTTGCTTGCTAGTTTATTGTGAGCTACTATTTTGTCATCTTTGAACATTAAGCCTTAGGCACAACTTATGTCTTCCTTGAAAGAAAAATATAAGACTGAAATTTATATCTTACTCGTGTTTTTTGTTTAGGACACTACTGGATTAAAAGGTTGGGAAAATGCTCTAAATATACCCCAGAACATCTATAACCCTATGACTTCTTGGGCCCTAGCTTTTCTGAGTTATTTCCTAATTGGTTATTACTGTGCTGCCTTGGTCAGGAAAGGTGTATTGAAGCAATGCAAGGAAAACTAAAGCTGAGCAGCAACACCGAGTTCCTTTCCTTAATCTTAATTTCTTTTCAAGCCATTATTGGATGAAAAGGTCATATAAAAAGAAAAAAAAAAACTTTAAAATGCACTTTGGAGCATATAGACATATATGGCTTCTTGAAAAAGCTGAAGAGTAAGACAAAATGTGAGAAAGGAGGAAAAAGTAATGTGCATGGTATAGGGAGCCCAAGATGGAGGGAAACAGAGGAGAGAACTGGAGGGTGTGTGTGTGTGGGGGGGGGGGGGCTGAAACAGTAGGCCTAGGCTACCATTTCATCTAAGTCCAGACCTGTACATAGAATTTTATGATGTATTATTCTTGCAGCTAAATGTCATTAACTGTGAATGTCCCACTGTGAGATGAGTGAACATAGTGTGGTAAATAGGCCTGTTGTAATGTAAGAGCATTGTAGCTACAGGTCAGTCTGTGCATACTACTTCTAAATGTTTGCAGCATGAACTAAAAGGTTGCTTAGGAGGGTGCAGTGACAGGGTGATACATAAACTAGGTGTGCCTAGGGGCCCCAACTTGACATTTTGTTGGGGGCCCCCAAAATGCTAACACCGGCCCTGGTCAGAATGCAAAGTAAAGTGGAAAGGGAGAAAGGAGAAACAGAAGATAATTCAAGGTTAAGGGCCTAAGTGGGTTGGCCTACTCAAAAGTTCTCTCTGTATTAGGTAGAATGAACTAATGACACTAGACTAGAATAGAGCTGGGATAGAGCTGAACAGATGGGACTGGTAGGAGTGTGTGAAATCAAAATATGATCTCACTGTACTCGGTTGAGTGAGCAAATGAGATGGACCCAGGAGGATTGTTCAAACACAAATTTATAGGAGGGGTGGGCAATTCCAAAGCCACCAAGATTAATACCACAACAAGAACAGGGAGGGAGTGTGGGAAACTAACTGCAGAGAGACAGAAAGATCACAATATTCAGGAAGCAAATAAATACACAGAAAAATAAAATGCAGTACTATCTTTAACACAATATTCAATGAAACAAATAAATAACAGAAAAATAAAATGCAGTACTATCTTTAACACAATATTCAATGAAACAAATAAATAACAGAAAAATAAAATGTAGTACTAACTTATAACACTGCAAGTTTGTACTTATCTCAGCTTGTAATAAAGTTGATGTAAGTATATAACAGCTAACCAAACAGCTCATCCTTCAGAAAATGCATGATAATGCAAAACCTGTTATTCTACCAACTTTTTAAGTTTCTAAGAGCAATATTTAAACGCAATCCCTGATTTTGGTCCTTTATTATCACCCCCATCAATTTTGGCTTTGTTTAGAATTCTTAAGCAAAATTTGAGAGGTATGCAGAGAATAGCAGTCCATCATTAATGCCAGACATTAAAGTTCCACACCTCAGTTGTTCAGAAAATGATGTTGATGCAAAACCTACCCCAGGTATCAGCAAGCTTTGCACGGTGTGCAGGAATTGTGCAAGAGCTGCTGCAGGCAATATGGCTGCCGTATGATCCAGGAATAAGCTCCCGGGACGTGCACGAGCGGTCCTGCACTATTCCTGCACGGACACAACCCCTGTATGCTAATTACATCATTTGCTGGTGAAAACCATGCAAATGAGGTGAATTTGTGATCCAGGAAGCAGGCAGATGTCCGTGCAGGAATAGTGTAGACTGCAGAAATGTATTCAGCCAGTAGCTGAATATGTGTCTGCAAACTACAAAACGGAGGCATGACAGCTCATACAAATGCATGTATTAGAAGGGTTAGGCATGCCAAAGGCCAAACATATGGCCATATGCATGAAAAATAATTTCAAAATTATAAAAATTAACTTTTTTTGTTGTTGGCCGATTTCGGCCATTTAAGCGCAGGGCAGCAGTGCACAAACGGGATTGGCCCGAAAATAATAAAAACTGAAAATAAGTTTTTAAACCAAAATCATAATTTTGCCATAATAGTCAATGGCATGCGTAACACAACAAGACCATGGAATAGTGGCTGCTAAGGGGAAAGGCTGAGTGTCGATTTTGTAATCATGCATTAGCAGTCAATCCTATGTAAATGAGGGCAATGATACCGAATCACAAATTTCCCCTCAGTGCTAGCTTGCACCCAACTGTGTAGGTGCAGTAAGATCACAGTGTAAGTCTAAGAGCTAGATGACTTCATAAGGGGGTATGTCATGCATGCTATAAGCTTATTGGAGCTCTGTGGCCCGTGTTTGCCCTTAGCTAAGCACAGCTAAGGACGGGTGTGTGTCTGAAGCTGCCTAGCAGTCTTTACATTGCCTAAATGGGTGTGCATGCCGCGCACCAAGTTTAAAAAAAAAAAAAACAGGAAGTAGCAGCTCAATTCACATCTGAGCACTGGGTTTGTGCGGTGCACCCCCGGGCTTAAATAGAAAGGCAATGGGAAGGGAAAACAGCAGTAAGAAGGTAATCAAGGAGAACTAGCATAGCTGGCAGGTGAAATGTACCAGAACCAGCCAATTACACAAGCAGCAGCCCAGCCCAGCACACTACTATAAACTATGCAAACACCTTTCCCTCTGGTTTTTCACACAAACTCTACACCACCGGTGTACACAAATGGGGAAATATTACCTAACAAAGGCAACAAAATGATAGGGGCTGCTTTCGCTCTCATAAATCAACATGTGGAAGATGCTGAGAGTGGTGAGGATGTGAATGCTGATCAACAACCCACAGTGAGGAGAAGGTGAAGAATGTACAGACCCAGGGTAACCTACCAGGGGCTACATGAGCTGGAGATAGTGGATCGCTATAGGGTGGACAGGGACCTCCTGCAGCAAATTGTTGAGCTGTGTCAGCCACGCCTCACACGCAGAACCAACAGAGGGGAACTCATCCCAGTGGATGCCAAGATATGAATAGGCTTAAGAATACTAGCCACAGGTACCTTCCAAAGGCCAACTGGGGATATCATGGGGATCTCACAAGCATCAGCATCCAGGGTACTCCACCAGTTCCTGGATGCCATGTCAGCACATGCTGGTGAGCACATATATTTCTACAAGACCCATGAGGCATTGACCAGCAATATGCATCTCTTCCACCAAATAGCAGAATACCCTGAGGTAGTGGGTGCTATAGACTGCACGCACATACACATCAAAGCACCACTTGGTGAGCAGGGTAGGGTCTACATAAACCACAAGGGCTTCCCTTCCATCAACTGCCAGGTCATGTGTGATTCCCAGGGCATTGTAATGAATGTGTGTGCTGGCAGCCCTTGAAGCTATCATGACTCACACATCTGGCATATGACTCAGCTGTACCAGAGATTTGCCAATGGGGACATCTTATATGGCCACCTAGTGGGGGATGCTGGTTACGCATTGGAGCCGTGGCTGATGATACCCATCAGAAATGCACACACACCTGAACAAGAACTCCATAATGAGGCACACCACAGACCAGAATCATAATAGAGCATGTGTTTGGGATGCTCAAGTCACGGTCCCGGTGCCTGGACATATCTGGTGACATTTGCACTTTAAGTAGATGTAGTTATAGCCAATTAAGGCTGATGAGTTAATTGATGTGACTATTTATAAAGGATGTTAGCATATTTCAAATTGTTCCACTGAAGGCGAATTGCCGAGGTACCAGAACGAATGGATTATTAAATGGAGCTACAATCATCCTAGTGTTGGTTTCCTTCCTTCTTGCTTTGAGCATTTGATGTTTTCTTTGAATCAGTTTTGGCTTCTGATTTGGAGTTTGTACATATCTGGTGAAGCCTTGCAGTACTCTCCAGCTACATGTACCCAAATTGTCATTGTATGTGCCATGCTACACAATATGATTCTGTGGAAACAGCTGCAGCAGAAAAAAAGCACGAGGCAGGGACACACAGCCCCCCACCATTGCCAAGGCCAGCACAGAGTGACTCGGAGTGCCCAGTATGCCCAGGTTTTGGCAAAGAGGAAACGCATAGCACATACACTGACATGGTAGGAACCCAGGGAATGACACCTCTCTCTCACTCCCACATACAGAAAAAGGGATGCCAAACATGACACTACCTGTGCTTAACCACGTATAGGGAGTGTACTATGCGCATTCGACATAGTCATCCCTCCAGCACCATCCTCAATACTGGCACAACCACAAGGTAAGTCACTCTCATTATCAATTGCTGAATGGAGTAGTATATACTGCTACTTGTATCTATGGTACGGATGTGAGCATGCAAGGGAATCGGGTGGCTGAATGGGATGGTAGCAGATAGTAGACACCTATATGGGCAGCATGAAATCCATAACAAATACTGGTGTCAACATAGTAGGCAGTACTAGACAGGGTGACAAATCCCACTGCAGGATATGTGGTGGGCCAAATGTGTGTCCATAGGACACACACATGCAAGTCAATGAGGCTCACATACCCAACAACAGTCTCAGACAGCAGGACAGGTGTAGATGACCACAAAGAAAGGCTGTGCTAAGGCCTCTGATTGATGGAAATGGAGAACAACCTCCCTCCAGACCTGCACAGACAGACTACAACAGGTCAGGCAGTGGGATGTTAGCTCTGAAGGGTAAGAAGTCTGAAACTGACATGTAGTGTGACACCTGTGCCCTGGCCCAGCAATCAAGGAGCCTCAATCCTCACCACTAACACCAGCGAGGGGCGTCTCATATAGGAAGAAAGGATAACAAATACACACAGTAAAGTGCAATTTCCCCTAAGAGCACACAGAGATCACAGTCAGTCTGGGGCTGGTCGGTCCCTTGCTCTCCAGGTCCCCAATAAGACTTCCCACTGGCACAGCTACAGGTCCACATCTCAGCTTAGTGGGCAAGCTAAAACCTCCAGCACCCTCTCTGACCAACTAGTGCTTCGTGTCCCTGCCAAAGTAGCTGACACACACACACACACACACACACACACACACACACACACACACACACACACACACACACACACACACATACACTTTGAGAAGAGTTTATACAGCCACACAGACACTCCTGGGAAAGGCTGGCACAGGTTCTCCCAGCTGTTCCCCTTTCTCCCAGACAATACGATAGTACCAGCTGCCACCAACCACTAATATTTATCAGCTACTCAAAGGCCCTTAAAAAGGTGTCCAATTATTACTGTGCAATATTATTATCCAATTGGTAGTATAGCCCAGGGTTAAAGCTATTAGAGTGGCTTTGTACAATTTAACCAAGGGCATGCAATTACTCTAAAGAGCTTAAATTATCTCTACAAAAACAGCCACAGTTGAAAGGGTTTAAAAATATTTAATAACAAATAGTCAAAACACAAGGCAATACTTTTTACTACACAGTGCTAGTCAAGAGCTCAGATATCACAGAGAAACACCTAAAATAATTCAGTAGTGCAGTTTTGACATCACAGAAAAAGACTTAGTTCAATCTTTGTAGTTTCTAGCTATTTCTAAGAGAAAACACAAGTCTAAGATAAACTTACATATAGAGCAAGTCAGTGCTGTGAGTTGTATGGTCAAGACAAAAAAAAATGCTTAATGCTCTCTGATTCTTTCTGTTTTTAAAATCACATTCCTGGTTCACTTTACATCATTCTTCACACTTTCCTGGATTTCCCAGGCTAACAGGCTACATTCTTTAGTAAGCTCACACCTAGTCAGGAAGCAAAGCCATAAAGGACATTTATGCATGCAAATTCTGGCCATTAACTCTGGCCTTAAAACAATAGCAAGAATTATTTCATCTAGACTGGCCGGAGCCATGTTTAGATCAAAGGGTCACAACATGCTTTACTTGGTCAGCAGAGTGCACTGTTGTTACATTTTTGCAGTTCCATATGTAACACTATTTTACCATTTAAGACAACAAACCTGTGGTTTACATTAATATTTATAGATGACAGAATTATCTCCAAAATTCTATCTGGCTAGGCTGGCAGCCTTCACCTATCTTCACTAGACTTCACCTATCATCACATGTAGGTCAATAAAGCCTAAGATATGTACTACACTGATATGCCTCTAGTCTGCATGATAGGTCTGAATACAGAATGAAATGGAAGCCAACAGAGTGCCTGAAATACCAGTACAGTCATAGCAAATGTTTATAGTTGTCAGGTGTGCCCCCCACAATCCTATGTAGAAATGTAGCAACATGTACATGTGGGTATAATAACAGTCGACCACAGATTACCTGAGCTGGCCAGATTAGCAGGATAGATTGTTGCAAGTGTACAATATGCAGGGCTCTGTGTGTTAGGTTGTTGTGTGTTGTGTATTGTGTGAAAGTGGTCAGCATGTAGGCATGAAGAGTTGTGTCCCTGTGGCCAATGACCAGTACTGTTGATGACAGGGCCAAGTTCTAACAACTTGGCTTTTTTCGACTTTTTGTGCCTTTCGACTACTGTTTCTGCTTATTTTATCAAAGTTTGCACTGTTTTTTCTGTGTTTATAAGCTAAAACTGTTTACTGCACTTGCTAGTTTAAGTTTTGCCTAAAAGTTAAACTACAGGCTAATACACTCAAGTGTACTAGCTTTTGATAGCATTTAATCGAAAATCATAGCATTTATTGTGTTTTCTGCTTTTCTGTAAAAAAAAAATTGAAAAAAACAAAAAAATATATCCTTGCTTTCCATACTTTCCTAACTAGTGTTCCAGAGACCAGATTTTGCTGATCCCTGGGCTTTGTCTTGGTTCCTGTTTTCTCCATTTTCCTTGTTTGGTCAAGGGGTAGTTTCTTTACTCACTAGTGGGAGTAGGGAGTACTGAGCTGCCTGTTTGTCCTCAGAGGAGTGGTTTAAGGCAGTAACTTGTAGTTTATTGGCCATTTTGGGTCATTTCCTGTCTTTTCCAGCCCCTGCTATAAAGCACGTTTTGGTCGGCTTTTCCAGCTATTGAGAACTCAGCACAGCTCCTCGTGGTGGCCAGCAGTGTTCCTCTAGCAGCAGAGACCAGAAAAGACTACCTTTCCAGATTTTAAGTATTTTTCTTGGCTTTTTTTGACTTTTTGTGCCTTTCGACTACTGTTTCTGCTTATTTTATCAAAGTTTGCACTGTTTTTCTGTGTTTATAAGCTAAAACTGTTTACTGCACTTGCTAGTTTAAGTTTTGCCTAAAAGTTAAACTACAGGCTAATACACTCAAGTGTACTAGCTTTTGATAGCATTTAATCAAAAATCATAGCATTTATTGTGTTTTCTGCTTTTCTGTAAAAAAAACTTGAAAAAAAAAAATATATATCCTTGCTTTCCATACTTTCCTAACTAGTGTTCCAGAGACCAGATTTTGCTGATCCCTGGGCTTTGTCTTGGTTCCTGTTTTCTCCATTTTCCTTGTTTGGTCAAGGGGTAGTTTCTTTACTCACTAGTGGGAGTAGGGAGTACTGAGCTGCCTGTTTGTCCTCAGAGGAGTGGTTTAAGGCAGTAACTTGTAGTTTATTGGCCATTTTGGGTCATTTCCTGTCTTTTCCAGCCCCCTGCTATAAAGCACGTTTTAGCGCGCATTAGCGCGATTTAGCGCGATTTAGTGCGGAGTTGCCACTGTTGCACACTAGGGCAGCTCCGGTTAAGCAGGTTTAAACTATTCGGGCTACCTAAAGTCCACTCTTCAAATTTTCCCTTGAAACTACCTTCCTCGACCTATACTACTGATCTAATCAGCGTATCCTATAACTAAAAAGATCATCTCTACTTGACTCTAAGTAGACTATTCTCTATCTGTTAAACCTAGCACTTGCTCCTACAGTACTTATTACCTTGATACGGCACTCTTATAGATAGCACCCCAAAAAGGCAACCCCCCATTTCTCGATCACCCACATCCCCCGGAATCTTTTTAAAGTTTTTGTCTATCCTTCTAGCATGTCGAGGATCAGTTGCTAGTGTCCTCTCCTGCTCAGCTGGTGAACCTGGGAATATTGAGGCAATGTTACAATTGCCTCATGTACACAGACAACCCTCTCCTCCTCCCACAAAACACAAATACATGCGAGATGCAACTATACGGCCAAACTGGAGGCTGAGCTCTCTCAACATAGGACTGGCAAGACCAGTCAGGAGGAGAAGGTTACCACACACACTATAGACCCAGTCTCACATAGTACCATTACAACCTCAAATCATACACATAAACACACAAAGACATACTCGGAGGCTCTGATCAAAAATCTACCAAAACAGCAGAGGCCACCAAAGCAGACACCCAAACAACCACCACCCCAGAACACAACACCTGCAACACATAGACCTCACAGTCAGAGTGTCAAACAGTCACAGCCCTTAAGGCCAAACACAATGCCAGACACACTAGTCATTGGTGACTCCATAGTCAGACACACTGACGTCCCGCTCACCAGACTGAGTAAGGAGAGGGTCACAGTAAGCTGTCTGTCGGGTGCTAGAATCCGCCACATAACGCAAGCACTCAGGTCTCTCAACAGCAGGTACAAATATGACTCAGTCATTGTCCACGCTGGTGTAAACGACCTGAGACGCCTCCTTGGACTACATGAAAAGAGACATTGAGGAGCTCTCTGATTATGTAGCCCAGGCAGGTATGACCCTGACCTTGAGCAGTATCCTACCTTCACCAGGAATGATGCCACAATACAGAGATAAGATGATCAGCTTTAACAATTGGCTTAAACACTGGTGTCATTCAAAGGGGATCCAGTATCTGTCTGCTTGGGATGACATGCTGGACAAGCCACGCTGCTTTGCAAGGGACGGCTTGCACCTGTCACCCCTGGGATTCTGGATATTGGCAAAGGCTCTTGCCACCCCCATAGTGCCTTTTTTAGGCAAGGTTCAAATTCTAAACCTACCACCCTAGAACACAAAAAAGGAAAAAACTAAGGGTAATGCTGCTCAATGCCAGAAGTCTAAATCTCAAAATGCACGCTCGAGGCCCTTCTCAGTATGGAGAACATCGATGTCTGTGCTGTGACAGAAACCTGGTTCAAGGCTCCTGAGAGCACCCCAGCTATCAGGTTTTACCTCATATCATGCGTTCCGGCCCCAAAATCAGGAAAATACCAAGAAAGGAGGGGGGGTATCCATATTCATCAAGGACACCCACACCTCAAGACTGGTGGCAACGCATGATGCATCGGAGACCATCCAGGTGCAATTAACCGTAGGCAAGACTGCTCTGCAAATTGTAGCATGTTACAGGCCACCCTCACAAACTCAGGAACCTCACATGGCCTTCCTGAAAACACTAGAGGGGATAAATGTACCACCAAACACCATCATACTAGGTGACTTCAATTACCCAAATATAGACTGGGAACACTACTCAAGCCCAAACACCCTAGCCCAAAAGTTCCTGGAATTCATAAACTCAAATGCCATGGAACAACTAGTCACCATTCCCACAAGAGGAGATAACATACTTGATCTCATCATCACGAACATGGGAGCACAATGTTCAACACCGAAGTATACCCCTCACTGGTGAGATCAGATCACAAACTAATCTCGCTGGAGGTCCTCATCCCACCCCACCTGAAATAAAAAGACCACAGTAAAGAACTTCTCAAAAGCCGACTTCACACTTCTAAAGACTAGTGTGGTCTCCTTTAAGGCCCCGAGCGGCGGAAAACAGTACTCAAGCCGCTGAATCACTTACAAATGCCTTCTACCAGCACCTGCAGAACTGCATGGATAAGGCAATCCCAAGCAAAACAAAGACTCTTTGTACCAAAGGCAAGCATCCAGTCTGGTGGACCCCAGCCATAAACAAACTCTACAACAAAGGAGGAAGCTACTACAAGATAGAGCAAAATCCTTAAAAGGTAAGACACCCTTGATCACTATAAGTAAAAAACTAAGAGCTCTCATAAATTCATCCAAAGCAAATTTCGAGAGAAAAATAGCTAAAGACTCAAAAGACAATCATAAGGCCTTCTTTAGCTATGTTAGAAACCTAGGAGGAAACTCCCAGATATGCTCAGAACTAGTTCAAAATGATGTGAAGATTACTGATCCTACAGACATTGCCAACATACTGGCTGACAGGTTCAGTGCAAACTTCTCCCCCCCCGCCAAAAGGAGAGATATCTATACCAAACGATTGCAGCCCCCCCAAACATCTCCAGCGCCCAAGTGAGAACTGCTCTCTCCAAAGCAAAAACACAGCATCCATGGGACCTGATGGTGTCCCCGGCTGTGTGCTCCACGAACTCAATGATGAATTAAACCCACAGCTAGGACAGCTGTTTAATCAAAGTCTTACCTCTGGATACGTACCCAGGAGTGGTGCACTGCAACTGTGGTCCCACTTCACAAAGGCGGTGCCTCCACCGACCCTGGAAATTACCGCCCATTAGCTTGACAAGCCTTATCTGCAAAGCCATGGAGAGGATCATAATGGACCTCATAAATAAAGACATAGGAATTTGCAGACTTTGGATCCAACCCAGTTTGGCTTTGTCAAAGGCAGATCATGCCTTTTAAACTTGGTTGACTTTTGAAACAGTCACCAAAGCCATTGATGAGGGAAAGGCAGTCCATACAGCCTACCTCGATCTGGCTAAGGCCTTCGATACAATACCCCACTCGGGTATCATTGAAAAACTCATCAGCTTAAATGTTAACCCATACATCACAAGATGGGTTGCAAACTGGCTGAGTGACAGAACCCACAGGGTCAGAGTTGCTGGCGCCATGTCAGACTCAAAGCCTGTCACAAGTGGTGTCCCACAGGGCTCAGTCCTGGGCCCACTCTTGTTTGGCATCTACTTTTCCAAGTAAAAGCAAACACAGGAGGGTTATGGCTGACAAAGTTTGCAGATGACTGCAAACTGGGCGCCATAGTAGAAAACCATCTGACACAGATATCCTTCAGAAGGGTCTCACAGAAACGGATAACTGGTGCCAGAGCCACGGCCTAAAGTTAAATGCCAAAAATGCATAGTCATACCCTTCGGGAAAAACAAGGTTACCCCTAGCTACCAAATAGGTGGCAATCCACTGAGCACAGAAGAAGTTATCAGGGACCTGGGGACCCAGGTTGATAGTAGTCTGTCATTCGACACCCATGTAGCTAAAGTAGTTAGGAAGACCTTCTACATTGCCCACCTTATCATGAAGGGATTCTCATCTAGATCAAGGGAGGTTATAGTCTCCCTTTACTCATCACTCATCAGACCAATGATTGAGTACAATGCCCCATTCGAAATGTATCTGACCCGACACTTGCAGCAGCTGGAGAGGCCACAAAAGTTCCTCACCAAAAGGATAAAGGGTCTCAAAATCTATCCTATGCTGCCCGACTGAAAGAACTCCAGCTCTATTCAGTCGCCACCGCTTGCTCAGAGGTGACCTTTGCCTAACATACAAGGCCATGTCAAACCCAGATTTGATGAATATGCTTCACCTCAAAAATCTAGATCCATCAGAGCCACAAGGGCGGGAGACTTAAACCTCGACACGGCTATTAATAGGACGTGCTGGAGGGATAGATTCATCACCCAAAGACTCCCTATGCTGTGGAACAAAATCCCGGTACATGTGAGGCAGAGCACCTCGCTGGCCTTGTTCAAGAGAAATCTTGACCAATGGATGGGAGATCGCAGATATACCCCAGGGATTACCTCAGTGTCACTGCTCGACAGAGGCACAGCAAAATAATGGGTATAGTTCCCCATACTAAGGGGTGGCGTAAGCCACAAAACGATGGGCTAGGCTTGTAAATGCCCTCGGGCAGATAGCCTAGTATGAACCTATGAACCTATGAACCTATGCAGTGCCAAACACAATGCATTCTAGCAAGACCCAATCCAGCAGTAATCCATACTAATTGTTCAGATGTAATATCTGTCACCATCTGAAATATGGACATGGCATGAATGTGGGCCCACATCTGAAAGATGGACATGGCATGAATGTGGGCCCACATCTGAAAGATGGATATGGCATGAATGTGGGCCCAGACATACACACAGTACACAGGTGGAAGTACCCTAGACAGAGAGTGTATAAAATGTTACTGTCAAATGGACACACCTTTGGAATTGTACATACAGGTTAGCAGCACATTAGTTGTCTGTGTAGTATGGAATACTGATATAGTCTGGCCAAACACTGGCAGACCACAAAAGGCACAGTTATGAAGTACTGAGTAACTGAGGATGTCCCCGCACAAGCCAGCATAAGGGGAATGCCCCACATATATCTGTGAGTCAGCTGCAAGTAGCTTCCATAGCACATATGCACTCAGCTCACCCCACCATCAGCCACAGGTACATCACAGGTCATATCCCTGCTGTTGGGAATGAGTACAATATGACTCTTACTTCTGTATGGGAATACGCAAAGAATGCAGCATGCTGAAGAGGTGTCCCATGCAAGTGTGTCCCTAGCTGTAAGCAGCACCCTGGCAGCATCCACAACAATGGATTAATAAGGACAGAAACTATTGCAATTAACACCTTGCACACCCACCCTGTCACCCCAGGGGAATACAGTGGCTTGCAGCCTGGGACTGTAGGAGTGACAGCATGCACTGGCCTGCTACAGATGGCCTACATCACTACCAAATGCCCTACAGTCCTCTATCAAAAGCCTGTGTCTCACCTGAACTCTCAATGTATGTTATCTCATGGAGTCCCAAATAATGACATAACACAGTCCACAGAACACAAATGCAAGGCCATGTCGACAAATCACAGTAGCATGTCCACCATGTCCTACTGCATGAACTGTGGACCAACCCCTAAATACTGCTGGGATGAAGTGATAACTATAGGGATACTTATCAGATATCGCTTGCATAATGTTAGGAAGAGGATAGAATAACAGAGGGGGAAGAAGCATGGACGCCATGGAGTGTGTGAAGTCTGAAACTGTGATGTGTGTCCATACTATCCCTGCCTGCAAACACAAGAATGGGTGGCTACAAACCTGCTCGTAAACCACAATGTGAAGGGGTAATGACCAGATATATGAGCCCTGCCTCTGGATAACATGTGTGAATCTATACAGCTGAGAGTTATGGCCACACCAGGATATGACCATTCTGCCACGTCGATAGATGTACAAGCATGGGATCCACAGCCACCACAGTACCAAGGTGCTGGACAATTTACACAGACCCATCAGCAAGTGTCTGCAGCTCCCCCTCCAGAATGGCATGATTGTGCAAGAATATGTAGGCTGCAGACCACAATACTGGACACAGCTTCATTCATTGTGTATTCCCCAGGAAATTACTGCGAGCAAATACATATATCTGTCAGTAGTTGATGACATAATACATCACAGTGCAAAACAGTACATATGTACCTATGAACCTATGAACCTATGAAACTATGTCTGAATATCTCTGCTAACACCAAAACCATGTAGCAGAAGCAGCACAGACACAATTATTTACAGTATCCCACTATCATTTGCCCATTGTGACCCCATTTTGTCACCCTATCTACAGATATCCTGCAGAAACTGGTTGCTAGCTGTAGGTGTAGAACACAAATGCCTGCACTGGAGTACAACCTACCTGGAATAGATTCATACATTCAATACAGAAGGTCATAATGGACATGCTCCCACGTTTAGAGAAATGAAGCCCACGTCTGACAGCAAAATACAGAAGGATCATAGTGAGCATGCTCCCATACTTAGAAATGAAGCCCATGTCTGACAACAACAGTGGACTACACATATCTGTCAGTCTCAGATGTCTGTGCACAAACTCCACATTGCACACTAGTCATGCTTTGCACACACATCAGATAGGAATACACACATATATCCAAGGACAACACACTATGATAGATCAAATATACACAAACATAGATGTGGGGAAGAGAGAGACAGACAGTGACAAAGAGCCTCCCATCATGAGGTCTGTCCCACCCACCACACAGCCAATTGGCCAATATCACATGATGTGCCAATGTCTATCACTGTAGACATTTGTTTCTGGCAGCCCTCAGCACTATAGTTTCTGTGGTGCTTGTGATAACTGTGTAACATGACAGTACAAGTCATTACTCATCTAGCAGTTGTATACACAGTCCTGTCAAATGTAAAATTGTGTGTGACTGAGTGTTGTGTGTGTGTTTCCAGAGGAAAGGTTTATGGCCCATTCATACACACTGCACTTCTCAGTGCCCTAGTTTAGCTGGCCTGCTGATGTCAGTCACCTTGAAATACCCCTTTGGAGAAGGATCTTCCCTATAAGCTTTGTAGTGCATGCAATAGCTGTGTAATGCTATAGTGTAATGTATTAATTAGGCAGGAGTTCTAATCCCAGACATGGCAACTGTGAAACTCAGTGTGTGTGGAGATCAATGCTTTTGAGGCCATTCACAGTCACTACACTTCCCATTGCCCTACTTTAGCAAGGCTGCTGATGTCATTCACCCTGACATACACCTTTGGAGAAGAGTTAGTCCTATAAGCTATGTGGTGTGTGTGATAACTGCATAATGCTATAGTGTGATGTGCTAGTTAGATAGGAGTTTTAATCTCAGACATGGCAACTGTGGAACTCTATGTATGTGGACAGAGTAATGATTTTGAGGCCATTCACAGTCACTACACCTTCCATTGCCCTTCCATTGCCCTACTTTAGCAAGGCTGCAGATGTCATCTACCTTGAAATATACCTTTGGAGAAAGGCTCACCCTTTAGGCTCCGTGGTGCATGCCATAAATGGTGAACAATATAATAGCAGTAATTACACAGCTGTGGGTATGAATCCCATCTGTGTCAAGTGTTTGTGTGTTTATCTCAAACTTTTTGTCCCTATTTACAGCCAATACACATCTCAGAGCCAGACTTTAGCAGTCCTGCAGATATAACTCACCTTACAAGTATCTGTTGCGAAACTTATACCATGTCATGTCAGTGGTGCATGTGGTAAATGTGTAACATAATAGTCTGTAAAGGTTGTTAGATCGAGGTTTGAACCTCATCCCTGGGAAATGTAAATGTGTGATGGTGTAGACAATCCATAGCCTTACATGTGACATTATGGATCAGTGAACAATATAGGCAACCCTTGTATTACCCAGAGAACACTTTCCACCCATGTCTCATACACAAACACACTTGGCTAGGCAACAATCACTATATTGGTAGTTCCCTGCATATTGCTCACAGATAGTAACTACGGTGTGATTGCAGTGGATTGCATGCCTGTTCACCACAACACTGCCACTGACATCAGAATGTACTGTGATGTGTAACATCTCCTGACTGAGTTTGTTTTATCCAGCAAGTAAAAGGACATGGCACCCTGTTTCATCCCTACAATAGGCAAATAATTGCTTACAGTGGTCCTTTGCTATGTTCCCCACTGGACACCTGCAATAACTGTAGAGTCTACAAATGTAACCCACAAAGGGAATACCATGCCTTATACACATGCCCTGTATGGACAGATGCCACTAACTCCAGTGAATACCTGTATCATACTGTCAATGTAGGTGCAGACACCTCAGTTCCACAGCCAGTTCTCACCACATGAGGTCAGAAATGCCATATCAGATGATAACAATCTGTCCACACAACATGCCCCAGAGACCCCGGGTACACTTACACATGTCACAGAACATGCATGTGGGACATGTGCACAACCCAGACACTGCCCATATTATGGAATATAGATCACATAAATGGCAAGCATTGCACAGCACTGGCCACCAACAATAATAACCCAGATGAGTGGATGGTGAATACAATACCCACCTGTGTGGGCCAATCCAGGGACTACACCCCTGAGCCACACTGGACACTACTGTCATGTGGCCTGATGCCAAGGTATACCCTTTGCCTAGCTTTGTACAGCCTTCTGGCACAGTCAACTACTACACACCAGCGAAGCAATGAACCCATGCATGTCAATACTGGCAAGTTTGTGTGTGTGTGTGTGTGTGTGTGTGTGTGTGTGTGTGTGTGTGTGTGTGTGTGTGTGTGTGTGTGTGTGTGTGTGGAGATTAATGATTTTGAATCCATTCACACACACTACACCTCCCATTGCCCTACTGTAGCATGCCTTCTGATGTGAGTCACTTTGAAATAACCCTTTGGCCATACATCGGCTTGATAAGCTCTGTGGTGCACGTGATACCTGCATAATTCTGTAGTGTAGCAAACTAGTTAGTTAGGAGTTCTAATCCTGACCCTGCTAATTATGATAATGTGTGAGTCCCTGAGACAGTGTGGTTGTGTCGTCCTTGACACTTGCTTTTGTGGACAGCCACATGTACTATACCTCCCTTAGCCCTTTATCACTGTTGCTGATGTCACTCACCTTCAAACATACCTTTGGACAATTCTCCAACATGTAAGCTCTGTGGTGCATGCAATAACTGCATAACAATGTAATAGCAATACATAGGCAGGTGGAGGTTTGAAACTCAGTACTAGTAAGTGTGTGTGTTATCAGTGCTCTGTGTGGGTGTTGGGGTTATTGTGTAATGACAGGGTCCATTGCAGTCTGGTTTTTGCCACATCATTATATTGAGGAGCTACATGTCCTATTGTCAACCTTACAACGCCAACATTTTCCAAACATTATAGAGATTTTAGTCGATAATACTCAGCCATAAATGTGTACAGCCATGTTCAAATACCATGTGACAGTATGGATT
Organism: Protopterus annectens; assembly: GCF_019279795.1. Taxonomy (NCBI): domain Eukaryota; kingdom Metazoa; phylum Chordata; order Ceratodontiformes; family Protopteridae; genus Protopterus; species Protopterus annectens. The sequence goes on from NC_056731.1 coordinate 1,102,314,178, forward strand.
AGTACACAATAGAGGCAATCATCATAATGCCCAGATACCACTCTCCACCCATGGATCATGTACAAACATGTTTAGCTCTTACTCTCCTACACCCTTCCTTTCTTACTTTGTCTCTGTCTCTCTCACTCCCTCTCTGGTGGATGTGGAAAAGTACACCTGCTTTGCTTAGGCAGCAGCTTGTGTTTTGTATGTGATGCTCATGATCATCTGATGGCCTGTGCACGAATTGCAGTCCCCCACTAGCTGATTGCATATGGAACAGCTGTGGTATCATTCCTATAGCCAATTGCATGGAAACACACTCCTATAGCTAAGCACTTCATGTGGGTGTTGGCCCTTTTTATTCACTGTGAGCAGGACTTCATGTGGGTGTTTGACAAACAGCATCACAGAGGGTAGTTGGATATACCTCTTACAACATACACTTTGGAGACAGGCCAACAAACAGGAGGGGGATGTTCCAGACATAAGGACAGAATGTAAGTATTGCTGTTCTACATTTTGAAGTAATGTTGGTTTAACAGGGTTTGTGTGGATCTGGCTGTTCTACATGATTTAATATCTGTCATGACAGTGTTATGTGGTTGGGGAAACTCTCACCTGTAGGGCTATCTGCAGACTGGCCAGTGTTTGGAGTCTTACATATGTTGTGTCACTCACACATGTCCTATCTTTAGAAATGCAGTAGCATACTCTGAGGATTGCAGTCAGTACATGGTGACAGCCATGTGAGTTACTGACTTCATATCCCTCAGTAGACATATGTCACAACAAACCCTGTTACACCAGTAAATGTATGGGTTTATCACAGCAACATGTCAATATTGGCCCTGTGTTTGTGCCTCCAGCCGCAACTCTGTCAACCTTTGTACATATGAAACGAACCAGCATGTAGGATTGCTTAAACAAAAGTGTATTTAGTTGAAAAACATCCTCGATATAATGTCAATACACCATTATATATACACAAACCGGTTTCGGCTTCTAACCAAGCCTTTATCAATGCACAAAATTAGAACATTTGAAAAGTCTCACCACCATTCTAGTGCTTCATTTATAGTCCCCATTTTAAAGAGACATGCACCATAATTAACCAACCATAACATCCTTCCATATAAAATATATGCAAAAAGGGAACAACCATTGAAAAAATATATAAAAATATCATAATATATATAACAATGGATATATATATGACATTACAAGGGAAATTTTGGTGGATATAATTTACATGCACCATCAGAATTTTTTCAAATAGATTTTTCAGATTTGGGACACATCGAATATCATATATTCAGGGAAATATTTCATTAACATATGAATGGGCAATTTGTCATTATATATTTTTTAAAAAAATTTCCCTTGTAATGTCATATATATATATCCATTGTTATATATATTATGATATTTTTATATATTTTTTCAATGGTTGTTCCCTTTTTGCATATATTTTATATGGAAGGATGTTATGGTTGGTTAATTATGGTGCATGTCTCTTTAAAATGGGGACTATAAATGAAGCACTAGAATGGTGGTGAGACTTTTCAAATGTTCTAATTTTGTGCATTGATAAAGGCTTGGTTAGAAGCCGAAACCGGTTTGTGTATATATAATGGTGTATTGCCATTATATTGAGGATGTTTTTCAACTAAATACACTTTTGTTTAAGCAATCCTACGTGCTGGTTCGTTTTTTTTCGATTTCATTGGCTTTTTGGGGCCGTGCACGTTGTCCTGCGTGCGTGAACTTTTTGTATGGAACCTTTGTACATATGTCATGCAGTAAGATGTGCATATGTTCAGTACATCATTATTTACTGATATCATACCTGATAACAAGCCAGTGAGATATCAAACTTCTAGACATGTTATGTATAGTAGGTCTTATATTTGAGGACAAACCCTGGACATTCTGTTATAGTGTGTACAGTAGTGAGGTCTGTGTACTTATGGTGATTGTCGACAGAGTGTGTAATATGAATATGTACCTTGGCCTGCGTACAGACTGTGGTAGATGTCATTGTTCTTGGTCCTGTTCTATGTGATGTTGCTTGCTGCTGAAGTGTATGGTACCCTATCGGCGTACATGTTTGTAGGGCTTGACCAACACGTCTCATACCATAGTCAGGCATTGGAATACACTGTGTATTGGCCCAGTATATGTAGGGTTAGTGTGTGAGTGGCACATATGAGGATGGTGTTGTTCACACAGTCCATGTACTGTAATATTAAGTACACTTACCATATGTGACTGTAGCTGTGTTCAGATTGGTTGTGGGTATGCACTTTCACACAGGCATCTGTTACTCTGTGCTGTTACATGCCTGCAGAGACTGTTATATTTGCAGGTACATGTGTATTCCCCCATAAGAAATGTATGCCAGTGTTGTGGCAGTCTGTCTGTAGTTTGCACAGTGCTTTGTGACATGCCTAGCAGCTCAGTGTAGTTACCCAGTATGATGTTATGTCCAGATATTTGCCAGATGTACTGTTGCCAGGCCACCATAATTGCTGTGTATTTCTGACAAAGCAGTGGGATGCTGTCAGATGTATGTCACTAACTAGTGGGTAGTATGTGGGCTTGTGACATCTGCTCCGCAGGTTATTATGTGTCAGGACAGACAGGAGTGTTTGAATGCATAAACTGTGAGCTTATCTATTCCAGTATTTTCGTGGTATCCCCATTCACATGGTTGTAAATATCCACTTTGTCAGGCTTGGTTCACACATCTTGCACTAAGGGGTGCTGTGTATACCTTTGGACTGACCAGAATGTGTCAGATTGTCCACATTTATTGGTCATATCTCTGCTGTATTCCACAGGATCATTACTGTGAATTGTGTGGTACTGTACTCTGATGATCTTATGATGTCTATCAGTAACTGATGGCGTACGTCAATATCAGATGTGACTTTCCACACAACATTTCTGTTAAGACAACCCCTGTTACAGTAGCAAAAGTTTACATTTATACCTGCAATACTTACAAAACATCCCCTTGCACTAAGAGGTTGTGACTATTAGTGCTGAGGTATGACTCTACTACATGTTATGGACATACACACATACACACACACACACACACACACACACACACATATATATATATATATATATATATATATATATATATATATATATATATATATACACACACACACATATACATACATATATATATATATGGGTCTACTTCTATTCGCTGACAGCCCATTTCACTGAAACCCATTTCGTTGACAGCTCATTTCATTGACAAAAGTATTCAAGGCAAAAACCTGGGTTTTGCCCCCCTCCCCACTGTTGTGCGACTGTGGAGTTGTTATATATAGTTGGGGGTGGGGGGGGCACTGCCCCCCACATTGGGGGTGTGTGGGGGGCGCAGCCCCCCACCTAGAATGTTTGTCAATGAAATGAGCTATCAACGAAATGGGTTTCAGTGAAATGGGCTGTCAGCTAATATATATATATATATATATATATATATATATATATATATATATATATATATATATATATATATATATATATATGGTTTATAGGTTCATAGGTATATATATATATATATATATATATATATATATATATATATATATATATATATATATATATATATATATGTTCATAGGTTCATAGGTTCATAGGTAGGTACTAGGCTATCAGCCCAAGGGCCTACGTAAGCCTAGCCAGCAAGGTACCATAGCTTACGCCACCCAAGAAAGTTATTTTCCTGTGCCACTGTCCAGCAGAGACACAGAAGTGATCCCCTTTGTGTATTTCCTATTTCCCATCCACTCATCAAGATTTTTCTTGAAGAGTGCTAATGAAGAACTTTTCTTGACATAGATGGGTAGCTTGTTCCAGAGTATAGGAAGTCTCTGGGACAGGAATCTATCCCTCCAGCGTGTCCTGTTTATTGGGGTGACAAGGTTTAGGTCCCTAGAGCGTGTAGCTTGGAGGGATTGGAATTTCTTTAGGTGTAGCATGTCCAACAGCTCTGGGTTTGACATAGCTTTATATGTTAGTCAGAGATCACCTCGGAATAGGCAATATGATACGGAGTAAAGCTGAGTTTTCTGAGGTGGTCAGTGTAGGGCATTTGTTTGAGGTCAGTAATCCTCTTTGTGAGGTACTTCTGTGGCCTTTCCAGCTGCTGCAGATGTCTTGTGAGGTACATTCAAAAATGGGTGTTGTACTCTATAATGGGTCTAATGAGTGACATATACATATACGGATTCACTTTATATCCTCGTAATACTGAAATGTCGAAATTCAGTATTTTGAAGCTATAAAGCTGAATTTTTAAAATCATGAAAACACAGACCCGCAAAATTCAAAATCTGGCACACTGGAGATTTTGAATTTTGCTCTTCTAATGCACACACACACACACACACACACACACACACACACACACACACACACACACACACACACACGCACACACACGCACACACACACACCATCCTCCCCACACACAAACACAAGCTCTCTACTACTTAAAAGTAGGGGGACCCTTACTTATATATTCTAACTCCGAGGTCATACTACACATAAACACACACACAACACCACACAAGCTACATTCTGCTCACACACACACACACACACACACACACACACACACACACACACACATCACAGCAAGAAAACACACCAACACACACCACAGCCCCTACACAAAATCCTTAACACACACACATTTACCTAAATCCGTTACCACAGTGGAACCTCAGAAGCGCAAAATTCAAAACCTCCGGTATTCGAGGTTTTGAATTTTACACTTCTGAGCTTTCACTCTTTTCAGGATTCCACTTTATAGGCTCAAAATATTTTGAGCTTCTAAAGTGAATCCATACATATACACATATATATGTTTACATATATACATATATATGTATATATATTCATTCATGTATTTATATATATATATATATATATATATATATATATATATATACATATATTTTATATATATATATATATATATATATATATATATATATATATATACAGATAGGTCTATATATGTCCATATATATATATATATATATATATATATATATATATATATATATATAATGTAATATACAGATGTATAGCAATACATATATATAAATATATATGTGTATGTACATGTATACATATATCTACATATATATATATATATATATATATATATATATCCTTGTTATGTGTAAACGTGACTGCTGCATATACCTTCCCAGATGTATCACACCGTATTCATCTGATATGTGTATATTTATATACAACAACATACTTGATTCAAAACTAATATCACTAACAAGTACTTCTCAATTGTAGAATTCAAAGCAGTTCTTCACTACTATTCTGTATGTGTACTGGCAAATATATTGGAAAACAACCAACTTTTTGAAAGCTGTGATGGCTAAGTTGTTAAGTGGTGTGACTGTAGTGGGTGGCATCCTGAGTTCAAAACCTGCAAGGGTTGTTTATTTTGTTGCTAGGCAGAACAAGGGTTGTTGGATACAGAGTGGTTAAGGCAGTTTTGAGCAGTGTGATCACATTCCAGTCTGATAAAATAGCAGGGTAATGACATTTTTAATAAGTGTATTTAATTCCATGTATATAACATGCGTCTATGTGCTGTCATTACAGTAGCAAGGGGTGTGAGTCTACTGTCTGGTACACCTGAGTATATATGGCTTGTAGAACACTCTTTTCCATTTGAATGTGTTACATACATTGGTAGTATCCCAGGTTATATGCAGTCACACTGGCATGTAGTGTGTCATTACGTTACTACTGTTGACAGTACTTTCCCAAGTAAGAGTAGATTGCAGATTGTAGTACTGGAACCAAACACCCCTGCATGCAAAGACGGACTCTGAGTCCTCACTGTCATGTTCTTGGTGTGTGAGCTGTGTGTCATTAAGTATTTGCTACTGGATATTGATCTGACATGTGGATATTAACTGTAGACTACTGTGTGTATAGGACATGTCATTGAGGGCTGCTGTCATGTAGTAATGGCATACGTATCAGTGTCAGATGTCTATCTGTCAACACAATCTTCCCAGTGGATAACTGGTTGGCTAGCTGATGTCTGCCTATCCTCTGTACAGAATGCAGATGTCAGGTATCCATCTTGGCTGCTTACAGGCAATCTATGCTTGAGTGGCACTGACATGTCTGCCCAGCTGTGTTATGAATGCCACAGCTAGGAATCACCACCCTGTACATACCGCATGCCATGGATACCTCAACTACACTACCACAGTTAACAGAACATGCTTAGGTACAGGTCTCCAAGACAGACACTGACCATGTTATATTATACATGTTGCATACATGTCAACTGGAACACCTTACTGCCCCTCTGCAAGAGGCAACCAGATGATTGGATGTTGCATTTAACTCTCACCTGAGGATCACTCCCGTGGCATCAGTTGATAGATGGCCTGCTGGCAAATGGCAGGTGGCATGATACCACTGTACACACATCCCCTACTCTTCCCATCTCTCCATGGACAGTATCCTGGTACATACCTATGGACACCTGCACCTATGGACCCCAGTACTAACAAATGTGTCAGTGTGCATTACTGAGAATAACAGTGTCTGTGTGTTTGTAGACCTGTAGTTGATAATACCCTGAGGCCCTGCACACCTGCCGCACCCCCCCATTGCCCCCCATAGTCAGATATGGCTGCTGATGTGATGGACATTACATGTACCTTGTTACACTCTTCACTCTATGAGCTACCTGGAGCTTGCAGTAGCAGCACAACACTGTTGTACAAATGGGTAGATAGGCATGCATTACCCTCTGAGTTCTGGCAAGTGTGTGTATGTGTGCAAGTGTGTATATTTGTAGGATACAGCATTCTGAGACCATATTCTCCTAATACAATACAACTTGCCACACTGTATAAGGGATAGTGATGTTGCTGACTGTAGGAGAGCCATAACAATGCATCACCCTTCTATCTCTGTGGCATGTGCAGTAGATGCATATCCCTGTAGTATCTTGAGATAGACAAGGGGTTGTATTGCAGTCCTGGTCAATGTGTGACGGTGGGTATGTCAGAGTATCATCATGGGATTCAGTGAGTACAATATCCAATGTGGAGTGTGGGTGCTGGGTATACTGGCTTTACACCATGGTACCCCCAGTAAATGTCCCAAGATCCACTGTATGGGGACCACTATCACCATATACCATACAGGTAATTGATTACACTATCCAGCCCAGTGCATGTGCTGTGTGCAACTTATCTGCAACCGAATGGACACACTGACAAGGTAGTAAGCACTGATAAACCCAGGTCTCTCAGATGTGTGTATGACTGTTATGTGTTTGTCAATGTGTATATGACAGTATATCACACTATGTATTGTTCATAAACAACCAGTACATCCCCCATTACCATACTGTATAAGGCCTGGTGATGTTATTCACTTAACATGTAACCTGGAACACACCTCACCCTAAAAGCTGTGTGGTGCGTGCAATTAAGGCCACACACATTAGTAGCACTACGTACCTAGGTAGGGGTTCTAGTCCCAATGTTGCCAAGTAAGAGTGTGTGTGTATGTGAAGGGATTTACTTCAGTTTGCAGAATATACAGGTCCCAGGAGGTAATCTATCTGAGAACTGACTGGCAAATGCTAACATTTCACAGGTATCATCCTGTGGAAATTCATTCCATCACAACTAGTAGTAGATGTGTAAATGCCCTCTTCTCCACTGTATAGCTGTACAGCGATACTGGGGTTGGTATATATAGCTGAGTGTGGACCTTGTGGATACAGCCACCATCATTGTGGTTATTGTTGAGTGTATCCCCCCGCTTAGTTGGCTGTAATACTATACAGTTCATGTTAACAGGTTAAGTAGTTGTCAGTCACACTATCTGTGGTTCTACACCACCCCACACCATCCAAAGGGTAGGGCTGTGCCACCCACACCAGCACATCTATGTTTACCAAGTTGAGGATTGCACTACATTAGGGAAGGGGACATATACCCTACCACTACCATCGTCAATGACATTCAACTAGCAGACTGATTATTTCCCAATGTGATGTTGTGCCTATTCTGTCTTGGTGGAATTACATAGGCTAAAATGGGTTCCTTGCAAAAGTACATACATCCATGTGTACAGTATTCTATGTGTATTGCAACAACACTAAAGCTTGTGTGTTTGTGTGTGTGTGTGTGTGTGTGTGTGTGTGTGTGTGTGTGTGTGTGTGTGTGTGTGTTATACACAAACATGTGGTGTGTACCACCCAGTACACTTACCATTGTCCACTGTAGAAGGGCTGCTGACATCAGCCACCATGCACTCACCTGTATACACCCCTCACACCTATCAGGCATGTTGCACATGCAGTAACTGTTATACAGACCTGTGACTTATGTTCAGCTGTACCCAGGACATGGCACAGTCAAGGTGGCACCACAGTGCCATACCCCTTGTAGGAAACAACAGCAGACCAACATCCTGCTGACACATGGACACCTACAACACAAACAGAATACATCAGGGAGACCACAATCACTCAGTGTTAACAGCTGTAATGCATCATGGCTGGACAGCTACACATCCTGACATGTAAGCATTAAACTTTACTGCTGAAAACATGTTACACAGCATTAAATTGGTACACCATAGTACAGTAACCATGTGCATCGCAACCATATTAGCCTGTCCCTGCACTGATGTTATGGATGACAGGGATGTAGCACAGGTATCATCATATGCACAGAGTGTGTTGTGGGTTTGCCAAAGACAAAGGCTGAGCCATTAATTTGACATCATATGTGTGTGTCACGGGGTTTCATTTTTAATTGGGCTGTTGCAATGTTGTGTGTGTAGGTATGGGGTTGCCCTAGCTGTATTGGTGATGTGTGTGTGTATGCATGTACACAGTTAGGTCATGTGGCTGCCCTATACATGGGTTTGTTGGACAGCTGCAGACTGTACCTGACAGGGTGTCCAGTTCACCATCTCTGGCCACAGACACAAGAACTGTGCCTGCCAGGGGTTCCATGGGCACCACCAGGTACAAGCCACGATATGGTACTCTCCCCTGATGATGACATATGTCCACTGGATCCAGATCCCTCTTGAGACTGGCTAGGGCCACGTGCATGTGGCCTGCTATGTTGTGGTGTGGACAGCGCCCCCCTGCAGTGCTGGGGATGGTAATGCCTCTACGGGAGCTGCTCTGACTTCTTGCATGTCCATGTCGACCTCCAGCTGTTGGTGTTGCTAGCCTACATCCATGTGGCCGTTGCACTGTTCCCACCATATGCTCAAGCACAGACATTCCACAGTCGAGGATTCCCACCATCTCACACAACCGTCTATCCAGGACCTCTGCAAAATAATGGTGGGCACCTGCAAGATCATGGATGTTGTCAATAACAGAAGAATAAGTAGCCCTCTGCAGCCTTAGACCCTGTCTGGTATACCGTTACATACGTGCCTGTGCCTCCATGATGGCCTGAAACATGCATCTGGTGACACCAGATTTGGCACTTCTGCCAGGAGCATGATAACCAGCAGCCCTCCTATGAGCACCCCTGTACATCTTCCTGTGTGGTACCTCGCTGAGCATCCAGCCATGGATGCTGTCTCCAGACACATGTGCCATAGACACCACACTGTCCTGTCCCATGCCACCACCCGCCAACTGTCCCTCATCTATAGCCACTGGTGATGGGGTATGTATAGGCAATGTGATTGTGTGCGGGGATGGGGTGGATAACAGTAGGTTGTCAAATGGTGGTGCAGCTTCAGCCCCTGACAACCCTGCCTGTGCCTCAACACACCTATCATCATTGTCAGTGTCTGTATGGACACTAACATCAGTTTACCTGCAGGAGAAACCCTGACCCACCTCGCCACCTGTGAGGGGAAAACACAAAATGCACTTTAAGACTTGTATGTCATTGCTTAACTGTATGCACACACACACACACACACACACACACACACACACACACACACACACACACACACACACACACACACACACATACTTACAGGTGAGGTTGCACAAAGCTATTACACACAGACCTCTCATTACCCATCTGTCAACATGCATAACATATGGCACTCAACAGCATGCACTGCAGCTATAGTCAATCCCTGTTACCAACATTATACATCTCTGTGATGCATGGGTTGTGTTAGTAGGTGATGCCCCTTCCCCTGGAACATACTGCACCCATGTACACATTATTGCTGTGCACCTGTTCAGCACCCTGACATGTACTGTGCACCATACCTCACAGGTGTGCACGCCATTGCTGAATGTGTTTATGTGTGTCAGTCATGTTTGCTCTGCTGCTCACAGCCCCTATCTGTTTGTCTGACACATAGCTGGGATGATATGTCGACAGATGTCATTAGTGAATGCCTGATGTCTGATTTGCAGATCTCATCATCAGCGGTGCATGTATGACCAATAAAATACAATTACACTGACAACCTTTAAACCTTACTGTGGCTATGAGGAGTGTACAAACTCTTATTGACATGGCACCCTCTTCCTTGATATCCCATGGGACCACAATACTGCATATGTTAACATTACATGAACCTGATATGTGACATATGACATATGCAATCAAATGCAGTATCAAACAGATGTGTTAGTTGTGCAGATGCTGATTGAGATGCATACAATTTGTGGCTGCATAAGTGTGCACACCCTTAACATGACGGTTTGTTGCACCAACTGTTAAGTGTACTACAGTAGTCGCTATTCCTGGAAGGGGTATACTAGCATGGGCCATCTGCATTTGCCAGTATTTGGTCACTCTGCCCTGCAAATGTCCCCCAACTCTGCAATATTGCAAGGTTAACTCATGTGCACAGCCCTTGGAGGTCACTCAGTGCCTTCACTATTGCTGTGGAGTCTAGGTTATGTCTGCCACAATTCATGAACTTGATTGTGTACAGATACAGCCATTTTTAGTGAGCTTTGGATGTCTGCTTCAGTTCTCTGTTGTGTTTCAGGATGACACCCCTCTCCATCCTCAGCTTTTTTGCAGATGCTTGACAACAAAGGGCTACACATGAGTGTCATTTTGCAGTGTCCCAAATTCAGAACACCATGTGTACCAGCCTAGTCCCTGCTAATGAATTGCAAACATACAGATGTTCACTGGCACTAGCAAGGTACAGATGGGGATGGTGGGCCTGAGTTGGGATGAGATGTTGCTTGTGCAGCACATATATCTTAAATGATACTGTATGTAGGTTTCCAACTTGGTCTCAGTACACCATTACACATTGCAACACATGCCTTTGGGGGACTTGTGATGTTATGCATATGCTACCTGTAGTGAGCCCTGACTGATGTTTCCTGTGGAACAACTGTCCCATCTGATTACCCTAACCCATGGGCCACACTTATGCAGAGTCCAGGCAATTGTCAACACAATTACTGCAGAGCCAGTACTTGCTAGACATTCCTGCAACTCCCTCAGTGTTGCAGTATGTTACTAGGCAGCCTGCATAACCAGTTTGCAACATGTGTCATCAGCTGTCTTGGATGGCCATCTGTTTATTGTCTACATTAATGTTGTCCCATACATCCTCGTCACATACATGACTGTCTGCACTGCTTGCCATGGTATATGCAATGGTGAGGTAAGGCTACATGTCCCACTCCTGCATGCTACCTGTTGGGTATGGGATCCATCCCATGGCTTGTAAGATGTGTACAAGCCACGGCTGCCTCTGTTGTAGGTGAGTGGGCAAATGTGATGGACATACATCTTGGACAGCAGACCATTTCTTGGTGTGACATTGAGGACCTGTACTTGCTGGAAGGTGCATAGTTATGAAGAGTGAATGTTGTCAGTAACTCAAAAGCTGCTTCCACAATATGTTATTTGGAATGTATGCATTCCCCATATTTGTTGTCCTAACATATGATTCCATATTACACATTCATTACTCATGTTAGGACCCACATTACAGGTTATAAGGGTTATGGAATGTGGTATTGTGATATGCCGTTGTGTAGATCTGCAACAGTTGCCATTGTAATAGTGGTACATACACTGTTGTAGCACTGTATAAGAGTTATGTTTCAGATATGTTCCTACTGTAGGCCATTTGTCCCACCATTATGTTCATCTCTGTGCACACATCTTGCAATGACAGGTTGTTAGTTATATTGCAGGACTCTTACATACCATTCATATATGCCACCATGGTGACCACTGTGATGCAGTGCATTTAACAGCAACAATAAGTGAACATGTACAGCATGCATTATGGGTAGGTGTTATGGACATACACACATACACACACACACACACACATGACCAGTGTATTGGCAAACCTGAACAAACAACACCATACTCACCAGCTACAGGCTGCTGCCGCAGAAGTATACCAGAGGGACCTACATAGTTGTGTGAGAGATGTGATGTTAGTAGCCACACCTGTGGCATTGGTACAGAGTGGGAGCAGCATTACAGTACATCAACAGTACAAACCCACAATACTACAGATTATGTACATCTGTTTATTACTACAACGCAAGAACAGACTATATATATTTTATCTCACATATGCATGATTAAACTCTACAGATGCAGATGGATAAGCAGCAGTGGTCTACTGATGTGCCCTGGGGCCTTACCTGCACACTCCTCGTCCATTGTGTGGGTAGCAACCACCTCCACAATGCTATCTGCAGGGTCTTGTCTTTGCGGGCGGGCAGGTCCCCCAAGGCTGGTGAGGAGCTCCTCAGCATGTGTCAGGAGGGCTTGATGGCATGACCCCCCTGTGGCTAGCTAGTCCCTTCTAACTGCAGCAGCACGCTAATGGGCATGGTGTAGTAGGTCAGTGCAACGATGTCAGACATGCTCATAACTGTGGTTATGCAGGCCGACATCATTTACCCTCTGGACAAGCTTGTTCCACAGGGCGGTCCTCTCCTACAGATCATGGGCTGTACAGCCACACAGAGTGTGGTAGTGCTGCACCAGGTAGTGTATAATAACCTCATTCTCCTGGGGGGAATAGACTGGCAAGTGCTCTCTTGACATGGTGCCTGAAAGACATAAAGAGGAAAAAAGTCTGAGGACCTCATACTGCAAGGATATAATAGTTACTAATTCACATCTCTGTCCACCCCCCACCACATCTGCAACAATAATCTGAACACACAACTCAACGAGTATGTTTACAGTAAACCTACTGTTGGGACATGTATTGTACAACAAATTGTGAAATGTGTTTCTAGTCATGTTCCATGATGACACACTATCATTGGTGGTCTGTTGCGAGCAATGTCACCTGCATGCCATTGTAAGGGCCACTATGGTTCCATATATGCATGT